>NC_053023.1:318490123-318559598 GCF_003073215.2 Triticum urartu | reverse complement strand
GGAATCCAACTTCCTTCAACCAAAACTCACATTTGCTGAACTTGGCATACAACTGATGTTCCCTGAGCTTCCCGAGAACTAAACGTAAATGTTCCTTGTGCTCCTCTTCACTCTTCGAGTATACCAAGATATCATCAATGAACACCACAATGAACTTATCCAAGAACTCCATGAACACCTTGCTCATCATACTCATGAAATAGGCAGGGGCGTTAGTCAATCCAAAAGACATGACCGTATACTCATAAAGCCCGTACCTTGTGGTGAAAGCTGTCTTAGGTATATCCTTCTCTCGAATCTTCAGCTAGTGATATCCTGATCGCAGATCGATCTTCAAAAACACTTTAGCTCCTGTCGACTAGTCAAATAAATCATTGATCATCGGCAGGGGGTACTTGTTCTTAATTGTCACTCCATTCAACACACTATAATCAACAACCATTCTTAGAGACTTATCCTTCTTCTCAACCAAAAGCACTGGGGCTCCCCATGGTGATGAACTCCTTCGAATATAACCTTTCTCCAACAACTTCTTAATCTTCTTCTTGATCTCTTCTAGATCGTTTGTGGGCATTCGGTAGGGTTGTAACGCCCTCGATGCGGCTATATCTCTCACGTGTCGAAGCACGACTTAGAGGCATAACCGCATTGAAAGCAATGTCGCAACTAAGGCAATCTTCACGCAACCCATGTAATACATAAGGGAAAGAGATACATATTTGGCTTACAATCGCCACTTCACACAATTACATGAATAAAGCATTACATCAATCAGATACAATCAAGGTCCGATTACGGAACCAAAATGAAAGAAGACTACCCCAAATGCTACACAGATTCCTGATCGACCCCAACTGGGCTCCACTACTGATCAACTAGAACGAAACAACACAAAGGACAAGATCTTCATCGAGCTCCTCCTTGAGCTTGGCTGCGTCACCTGCTCGGTAACATCAGCACCTGCAAATTGGTTTTGGAAGTATCTGTGAGTCACGGGGACTCAGCAATCTTACACCCTCGCAATCAAGACTATTTAAGCTTATAGGTAGGGAAAAGGTATGAGGTGGAGCTGCAGCAAGCGACTAGCATATCTGGTGGCTAACAACGCAAATGAGAGCGAGAAGAGAAAGGCAAAAGCATGGTCGGACAACTATGATCAAGAAGTGATGGTAGAACAACCTACGTCAAACATAACTCCAACACCGTGTTCACTTCTCGGACTCCGCCGCGAAGAGACCATCACGGTAACACACGCGGTTGATGTATTTTAATTAAGATCAACTTCAGGTTTTCTACAACCGGACATTAACAAATTCCCATCTGCCCATAACCGCGGGCACGGCTTTCGAAAGTTCAAATCCCTGCAGGGGTGTCCCAACTTAGCCCATCACAAGCTCTCACGGTCAACGAAGGATATTCCTTCTAGCGGGAAGACCCGATCAGACTCGGAATCCCGGTCACAAGACATTTCGACAATGGTAAAACAAGACCAGCAAAGCCACCCAGATGTGCCGACAATCCCGATAGGAGGTGCACATATCTCGTTCTCAGGGCACACCGGATGAGCAAGACGTCGGGTAAGCTAGCCCAGAGTTGCCCCTAGTAGCCTCGGACATCGCTCAGTTTGGACCAACACTTAGAGAAGCACTGGCCCGGGGGGGTTAACATAAGATGACCCTTGAGCTGGCCGACTCAAGGGAAAGAAAAAGGCTAGGTGGCAAATGGTAAAACCAATGTTGCGCCTTGCTGGAGGAGTTTTATTCAAGGCGAACTGTCAAGGGGTTCCCATTATAACACAACCGCGTAAGGAACGCAAAATCCGGGAACATAACACCGATATGACGGAAACTATGGCGGCAAGAGTGGAACAAAACACCAGGCATAAGGCCGAGCCTTCCACCCTTTACCAAGTATATAGATGCATTAATTAAATAAGAGATATTGTGATATCCCAACAAAATATCCATGTTCCAAGAAGGAACAAACTCCAATCTTCACCTGCAACTAACGACGCTATAAGAGGGGCTGAGCAAAGCGGTAACATAGCCAAACAACGGTTTGCTAGGACAAGGTGGGTTAGAGGCTTGGCTCAACAATATGGGAGGCATGATAAGCAAGTGGTAGGTATCGCAGCATAGGCATAGCAAAAGAGCGAGCAACTAGCAAGCAAAGATAGAAGTGATTTCGAGGGTATGGTCATCTTGCCTGAGATCCCGCAAGGAAGAAGAATGAGTCCATGAAGAAGGCAAACGGACGTAGTCGAACGGGTCCTCACAAACGCGACGTTACCGGAACCAACCCGAAGAAGTAACACCGGAAAGAAGCACACAACATAGTAAACAACCAACACATGAACATGATATGATATGCGGGATGCGCAACAATTCTAACATAGTTGGATCATATGATTATCCTCAGAGTGCAACGAAGAATCACTCCCGAGTTCCCATTAGCGGAGAACAAAAGATAGAAACTTTTTGTAGGGTACGAGACCACCTCAAAGCTATTCTTTCCACTCGATCTATTCAAGAGATCGTACTAAAATAACGTAAAGCTATTTTTTCTGTTCGATCTATCCTAGAGTTTGTACTAGAATAACACCAAAGCATATTCATATTCATAATACTCAATCCACACGAAGAACTACAAAGAGACCCCGAAGTTTTTATCGGAGAAAAGATAATAAAAACGTGCATCAACCCCTATGCATAGATTACCCCAATATCACTGCGGGAATCCGCAAGTTGAGTGCCATAACGTATACCAATTGAATCAAGATGATACCCCATTGTCACCTCAAGTATTCATACCGCAAGACATAAATCATGTGTTCTCAAATCTGAACATTCAATCCGACATGACAAAACTTCAAAGGGTAAAGATTCAATTCATCACCACAAGAGTGTACAGGGGAGAAACATCATATGATTTGACTATATTAACAAAGCCCATGATATAGATCACGAGAGAGAGAGATTAATCACATGGCTACTGGTACAAACCCTCAGCCCCGAGGGTGGAATACTCCTTCCTCATCGTGGTGGCCGCTGGGATGATGAAGATGGCCATCGGAGATGATTCCCCCTCCAACAGGGTGCCGGAACGGTTCTAGATTGGTTTTTGGTGGCTACGGAGCCCTGCGGTGGCGGAACTTCTGATCTAGGTTAACCCCGAACGGTTTCGGAATATTTGAGAATTTATAGTGCAAAGAAGGGGTGCGGGAGGCCACCGAGGTGGGCACTACCCACTTGGGCGCGCTTGGGCCCCCAGGCGCGCCCTGGTGGGTTGTGCCCCCCTTGAGGCACCACCCATGTGCTTCTTTGGCCCACTGTTGGTCTTCTGGTCCAAAAAATCCACAAAAAGTTCCGTGGTGTTTGAACTCCGTTCGATATTGATTTCCTACGATGTAAAAAATATGCAAAAAACAACAGCTGACACTGGGCACTGGGTCAATAGGTTAGTCCCAAAAATGATATAAAGTTGCTATAAAATGATTGTAAAACATCCAAGAATGATAAAATAACAGCATGAATACTTAATAAATTATAGATACATTGAAGACGTATCAGCATCCCCAAACTTAATTCCTACTCATCCTCGAGTAGGTAAATGATAAAACAAATAATTTATGAAGTGTGAATGCTAGAAAAGTGCACAAGTTTAATCAATGATAATTTCAATCACTTTTCCTAGCATCATAACAACAATTCTTTCTTATAAAACTTCTCATGTTATAGTGGCAACCAATTCACATGTTAAGGTTCAAACAATGAATTCTCTTGAAACCCAACAACCTATGTTCTTAGTCACCAAGCAATTGCAATTCAACTTATTCAACAGAGTTTAAGTAAGAGCTCCACATACTCAACCATCATACAGTCTTCTATGATTGCTAACACTCGCTTCGTACACATGAGCAAAGCGTTTCAACCGGACACATAGAAGATAGAGGCTTATTGTTTTACCTCCCAATGTATTCACCTCACGGGTGATGTCAACAATAATAACTCATGCTACCCATATTCAACTGGACATATGTGCCTAGATCTTTCCTCACCACATGATGCTTGCCAAAGGCTAAAAATAAAAGGGAATAGAGAGAAATACTTTGACTCTTTGCATAAAAGTAAATACTGAAAAGTAAAAGATAGGCCCTTCGTAGAGGTGAGCAGAGGTTGCCATGCGCTTATTTGTTTGTATGATCAACCACTTAGTGCAAAAGAACGTCACGTTGTATTGCCCCTGATGATAGCAACCTTTATTATGCAGTCCGTCGCTTTTGCCATCACAAGTTCGTGCAACGCTCAATTTTCTCTCACACTTTTAGAAGAAATTTCTATTGCCTTATTGCACCGACGACAACTTACTTGAAGGATCTTGCTCAATCCTTAGGTAGGTATGGTGGACTCTTGAAAATAAGATTTGGGTTTAAGGGTTTTTGGATGCACAAGTAGTATCTCTACTTGGTGCGGAATTTTTGGCTAGCAAAGATGGGGGGCAAGCACCACATGTTGAACGATCTATGACAATATAACTTCTATATGAATATGAACAAACATAAATCATTACGTTGTATTCCTTGTCCAACGTCAACAATTTTGGCATATAATATTTTGATGGGGGCTCACAATCACAAAAGATTTCCATGATAGTGTATTTACATGTGAAAGTTCTCTTCCTTATACTAATTATTCGTGAATTGCTTGTATGAACAATATTGTGATTGTCAAGCCTCAAAAGATTTCACTTTTAAACCCAATGTTAAGCTACCACTAGGCATGATATGATTTCAACTTCATGACATTCAATTTATTCAATAATTTACTCATAGGATATAAGTGAAGCACAACAGCAATTTTATAGAAAAGAGCTTCATTGACGAGATGTGAATGCCGCTTACTTAGCCTTCCTGACAACTATTTGAGGACTCTATTTTATTTAAAAACTTTCAAATCTAAGTACTTTAATAAAACAGCAAGAAAAACAAAATAAAATATCAATCCAAGGATAGCACACATCAGGTGAAGAAGCAAAAACTTAGGCTCAACCGATACTAACCGATAATTGTTGAAGAAAAAAGGTGGGATGCCTACCGGGGGATACCCAAGCTTAGATGCTTGAGACTTCTTGAAATATTATCTTGGGATGCCTTGGGCATCCCCAAGCTTGAGCTTTTATGTCTCCTTAGTTCCTCCCATATCACGGTTTTCCTAAATCTCAAAAGCTTCATCCATACAAAACTCAACAAGAACTCGTGAGATAAGTTAGTATAAACCAATGCAAAAACCTTATCACACTCTACTGTAGCAAACCACTAAAATTATTATTCAACATTGCATACTAAATGCCTCTGCATATTTAATACTCCTATCCTCAAATAGAATCATTAAAAAAGCAAACATATGCAAACAATGCAAACATAACAACAATCTGCTAAAATAGTACAGTCTGTAAAGAATGCAAGAGTATCAGCACTTCCCTAACTCCAAAAGTTATGAACATTTGCCAAGCTGTAGAAAATTTATCAGAGCTCATTTTGCAAAAAACATCAACATTTTATCACATTCTGAATTTTCTAGGGAATTTTTGCAACATCGATAAACTTTCTGTTTTGAAACAACAACAAGTAGACTTGCAAAATAAGCATGGCAAAGGCTATACTTGATATTTTTATTAAAAATAAAGATGCAAAATATTATTCTAAATAACATCAAGCAAATCCTAGCAAAAGAAAATGATGCTCCAAGCAAAACACATATCATGTGACGAATGAAAACATAGCTCCAAGTGAGGTTACCGATAATGTTGGAAACGAAAGAGGGGATGCTTTCCGAGGCATCCCCAAGCTTAGTTGCTTGGATCTTCCTTGAATATTACCTTGGGGTGCCTTGGGCATCCCCAAGGTTAGAGTATCATCACTCCTTATTCTACTCATATCGACATCTCACCCAAAACTTGAAAACTTCAATCACACAAAACTTTAAGGAACTTTGTGAGATAGGTTAGTATGATAAAGAGCAAACCATTCCACTTTTGGTACTGCCAAAGACAAGATTCATAATTATTCTCACACAATGCCTACTATATCATATCATTTCCACGAGTAGGGCCTTTTGGAGCTCGGCCTCCATTGGAGGCCAGATTTTTTGAAAAATTCAAAATTCGCACTTTTCAATTTCAATAAAATCTGAAAAAATCATACGAGTAAACAAGGATATTATGTGTATGTATGTTAAATTTAAGAATAATATCCTAAAATGCGATCTGTGCAAAAAAGACAAATTCATGGACTTTGAGGATGAATAGTGCATCTACTAAAAAGTCTTAGATTTGTTCTTTTTGTGTACACTCATTTTAAGGTGTTTCGTCCTGAAAATTTACACACATATGCTTTATGTCTCTAAGTATGTGTGTAATTTTTTTCAAAAAAAAATTGAAACGTGAAAGTTTGAATTTTGACCAAGTCAAACTCGGGCTCCATGGAGCCCGAGCTCTAAAGAGCATTTTCGCATTTCCACAATTTGTATTGAGCAATATAAGCCATAGAAACTAGAAAACAAGCAAACTATGCATTGAAAACAGAATCTGTCAAAAATAGAACAGTTTGTAGTAATCTGTACTCCAACCATACTTCCACTACTCCAACAATTCTGAAAAAGTAGGACCACGTGAGCAATTTGTATATTAATCTTCTGCAAAAAGAATAAACTCAAAAGCGCTCTAGGTTAAAAACTAGAATTATTTTCGTGAGCGCAAACATTTCTGTTTTTCAGCAAGATCAAATCAACTATCACCCAACATGATCCTAAAGGCTTTACTTGGCACTTTATTGAAACGAAAGCAATAAAACATGATAAATACGGTAGCATAATCATGTGAACACACAAAAACAGTAGGTAAAAGTGTTGGGTTGTCTCCCAACAAGCGCTTTTCTTTAATGCCTTTTAAGCTAGGCATGATGATTTCAATGATGCTCGCTAAAAAATAAGAATTGAAACATGAAGAGAGCATCATGAAGCATATAAGTAGCACATTTATGTCTAACCCACTTCCTATGCATAGGGATTTTGTGAGCAAACAACTTATGGGAACAAGAATCAACTAGGATGGGAAGGCAAAACAAGTGCAACTTCAAAACAATCAACACATAGAGAAGAAACTTGATATTATTGAGATATGTAAGAGCATAAGTTCCTTCCTCATAATAATTTTCAGAAACATCATGAATGGATTCAACAATATAACTATCACATACAGCACTCTTTTCATGATGCTCAAACATAGAAGATTTATCACTCTTTATGGCATAGATGTCATCATAATAATCATCATAGATAGCAACTTCATTGTAAAAGTCAATTGAAACCTCTTTCAAAATAGTGGATGTATCACTAAATAGAGTCATGACCTCTCCAAATCCACTTTCATCAATATTGTAATAAGATTCAACACCCTCCAAAATAGTGGGATCACTACTACCTAGAGTTGACTCCAAACCCACTTTTATCAATGTAATCATCATAAATAGGAGGCATGCTATCATCATAATAAATTTTCTTATCAAAAGTAGAAGGAATCAAAGGATCATATTCATTAAGCAAAGCATCCCCAAGCTTAGGACAAGCATTATTTTCTGTAAATAAATCTTCAAACATATCATACTCATTAAACATAACATCCCCAAGCTTGTGGTTTTGCATGTCATCACAACCATTCTTATCAATAGCATGAATGGCACCAATAGTATAGAAAACATTATTATCATATTCTTCTAAGCAAGTGCTAAATAGATTTTCAAGATCATAAGGGATATCGTTGTCTTCCCAATCATAATCATTACAACAAGTAGTAGGTATCACAAAATCATACTCAATATCATCGTCCTCCATCAACATATTTGATTCACTTTCATGAGGCACAATGGTGATAGGAGCAACATTATTTGGGAGAGATACCTTTTTACCTTTATTCTTTCTTCTTTTCTTCTTCTTCACCACATCATGTGTGGGTTTAATTAATTCTTTAAAGCTTCTTGTTGAAGAGATTGATTGGATAGGAAGCTCCTCCTCATTACCTGATTCATCATAATAAACACTAGGACGGTATTGGGAAATATTTTCCCTTTCATTACTACTCTCTTCATATTCTATTTGTTTTCTTGTCTTTAGATAGTTGGCAATATAAGGATTCTCAATGCAATTTACCGTACAAGACATATAAATTTCCTCTAGATCAAAATCAAGAAATCTCTTGGGATTTGGGAAACCCTTAGTTATATGTTTCATTTCTTCATACCCCAAAAGAAGACTAAGATCGTTATGATGCTTAAGGGAAATCAAGGTATCACAATTTTTGGACACGATTTGATTGAAACAAACTGCATTGGAGATTTAAATGACCACATTCATTGCAAAGTTCACAAGGATGGCGAAAAATTATATCTTTCATCACAACCATATAGCCTCTCTTGCAACTTTTCATTTCTAAATATTTATGCTTCTTACAAAATCTATCTTCCCTTTTTGGTGTGCAAATGCATTCCCAATTCACTCCGCAAAAATTGACATGCTTATAAGAAACATTTTTGTCATGACTTGTGCAATCATCATTAGCATTTTGGATATTCAAAGAATTTATACTAACAACATTGCAATCATACTCATCATTCAAATATTTTGTGCCAAACATTTTATTGACTTCTTCTTCTAACAATTGAGCACAATTTTCTGAACCATCATTTTCAAGAAAGATGTTATAAAGATGATTAATAATATGATGCAACCTCAATTCCATTTTTTTAGTTTTCTTTTTATAAACCAAACTAGTGATAAAAAAAGAAACTAAAATATTTAATTGGAAGATCTAAAGATATACCTTCAAGCACTCACCTCCCCGGCAACGGTGCCAGAAAAGAGCTTGATGTCTACTACGCAACTTTATTGTTGTAGACACGTGTTGGGCCTCCAAGCGCAGAGTTTTGTAGGACAGTAGCAATTTTCCCTCAAGTGGATGACCTAAGGTTTATCAATCCGTGAGAGGTGTAGGATGAAGATGGTCTCTCTCAAACAACCCTGCAATCAAATAGAAGAAACCTCTTGTGTCCCCAACACACCCAATACAATGGCAAATTGTATAGGTGCACTAGTTCGGCGAAGAGATGGTGATAAAAGTGTAATATAGATGGTCGAATATATTTTTATAATCTGAATAAATAAAAACAGCAAGGTAGAAAATAGTAAACGGGCACAAAAACGGTATTGCAATGCTTAAAAACAAGGCCTAGGGTCTGTACTTTCACTAGTGCAATCTCCCAACAGTGCTAACATAGTTGGATCATATGATTATCCCTCAAAGTGCAACAAAGAATCACTCCCAAGTTCCTATTAGCGGAGAAATAAAAATAGAAATTGTTGGTAGGGTACGAGACCACCTCAAAGCTATTCTTCCGCTCGATCTATTCAAGAGTTCGTACTAAAATAACGCAAAGCTATTTTTTCCATTCGATATATCCTAGAGTTCATACTAGAATAACACCAAAGCATATTCATATTCATAATACTCAATCCACACAAAGAACTATAAAGAAACCCCAAAGTTTCTATCAGAGAAAAGATAATAAAAACGTGCATTAACCCCTATGCATAGATTACCTCAATATCAGTGCGAGAATGCGCAAGTTGAGTGCCATAATGTATATCAAGTGAATCAATATGATACCCCATTGTCACCTCAAGTATTCATACCGTAAGACATACATCATGTGTTCTCAAATATGAACATTCAATCCGACATCACAAAACTTTAAAGGGTAAAGATTCAATTCATCACAACAATAGTGTACAGGGGAGAAACATCATATGATCCGACTATATTAACAAAGCCCATGATATAGATCACGAGAGAGAGATTAATCACATAGCTACTGGTACAAACCCTCAGCCCCGAGGGTGGACTACTCCCTCCTCATCCTGGTGGCCACCGGGATGATGAAGCTGTCCACCGGAGATGATTTCCCCCTCTGGCAGGTTGCCGGAACGGGTCTAGCTTGGTTTTCGGTGGCTATGGAGCCCTGCGGCGATGGAACTTCTGATCTAGGTTAACACCAAAAGGTCTCAGAATATTTGGGAATTTATAGTGCAAAGAAGGGGTGCGGGAGTCCACCGAGGTGGGCACACCTGGGCGCGCCTGGGCCCCCAGGCGCGCCCTGGTGGGTTGTTCCCCCCTTGGGGCACCACCTAGGTGCTTCTTTGGCCCACTGTTGATCTTCTGGTCCAAAAAAATCCACAAAAAGTTTCACTGTGTTTGGACTCCGTTTGATATTGATTTCCTGCGATTTAAAAATAAGCAAAAAACAACAAATGGCACTGGGCACTGGGTCAATAGGTTAGTCCCAAAAAATGATATAAAGTTGCTAAAAATGATTGTAAAACATCCAAGAATGATAAAATAACAGCATGAATACTTCATAAATTATAGATATGTTGGAGACGTATCAGTGCTCTAAAAAGATATAAGTGAAGCACTAGAGCAAAATTGCCTAGCTGAAAAGATATAAGTGAAGCACATAGAGTATTCTAATAAATCACGATTCATTCGTGTCCCTCTCAAAAGGTGTGTACAACAAGGATTATTGTGGCAAACTAAAAAGCAAATACTCATATAATACAAGACGCTCCAAGCAAAACACATATCATGTGGTGAATAAAAATATAGCCTCGAGTCAAGTTACTGATATACGAGGACGAAAGAGGGGATGCCTTCCGGGGCATCCCCAAGCTTAGGCTCTTGCCACTCCTTATTCCATAGTCCATCAAATCCTTACTCAAAACTTGAAAACTTCACAACACAAACTCAACAGAAAATCTCATAAGTTCCGTTAGTATAAGAAAATAAATCACCACTTTTGGTAATGTTGAGAAATCATTCTTCATTTATTTTGGTGTAATATCTACTATATTCCAACTTTTCCATGGTACATACCCCCCGATACTACCCACAGATTCATCAAAATAAGCAAACAACATATAGAAACAGAATCTGTCAAAAACAGAACAGCATGTAGTAATCTCTAACTCTAGAATACTTCTGTAACTCCAAAAATTCTGAAAAATTAGGACAACCAGGGAAATTTATGTACCAATCTTGTGCAAAAAGAATCAGATTAAAATCACGCATCTATAACAAACGAAAATTATTTTCCTGGGCGTAAAAGTTTCTGTTTTTTCAGCAAGATCAAAACAACTACCACTGTCGGGGATATACCCCGCAATATGACCCAGAGGAAGTTATGACCCGGCTGGGACAGTTAAGTCAGATCATAACCCAGTAGATGTTAAGGCAGATGTTAAGTCAGATCATAACCCGGTAGATGTTAAGTCAGATCGTAACCCGGCAGATGTTAAGGCAGATGATAAGGCAGATGTTAAGTCAGATAAACCGGCAGATGTTAAGTCAGATCATAACCCGGCAGATGTTAAGTCAGATCATAACCCGACAGATGATAAGTCAGATGGTAAGTCAGATGGTAACCCGGCAAGTCATAACCCAGCAGACAGAGTCGCTTGGGGTTAATAAGCCCGAGACGTTAAGAAGCCCAAGATGTTAAGAAGCCCATGAAGAGAAGTCTGAATAGTTTAAGTCTTAGTCCGAGATGGACTCTACATGTGACCCGCCCCTTCAACTTATATAAGGAGGGGCAGGGCACCCCAAGAGAAGAGAGGAGAATCTTAAGGCTAGACATAACTAGGAGAGCCGGTTTACGGCGACTCCCTCATGATGATAAATAAGACCTAACCACAAACAGCATGTAGGGTTGTTACCGGATGATGTTTCCCGGGGCCCGAAGCTGTCTAAATCCTTGTCTTGTGTTGCGTCTCTCGATTCCGCTCAACCCCTCTCAAGCTACCACATAGATGCGTTGGCCTCACGACTAAGTCCTCACACTAGGAAATCTGCCGTGACAATTCCACGACAGTTGGCGCCCACCGTGGGGCCTGCGCACGGTGCTGATGAGTTCTTGGAGGGATCTTTTCTCAGGGATCGAGAAGTTCATAATTTTCCGGATGAAGAGAAACCGACTTGGAAAGATTTGCATCAATTTTGAGTTTATCAGTCTAAAACAGCAGTCGGATCTAATGCCGGGCGAGGTTTTGAGTTCAAGGGAAATTAGGGTTAAGTCAGTGAGGATCCAGGTGATCCTTCGAAACCGAAGGCATCAATATTTGCTACGGTCGCTGACATAAGTGACAGCGGAGTCAAACTAACCATGACTCGGCCTCTAAATCGCTGCCAAAAAGAGCTAATTACTACTACTTGTTGAGTCACGCGTGGAGTCAAGATGGTTTTTAACTAGTGGTCGGTGTCCGTTTTTTGCTAAGTCGCCCCTGTTTTGGTGCGTCAAGTTACACCCGAAGCCGTTCCGAGCCGGGCCTACCTTGTCTCGGGGCCGGTCTGCTCTGTCTCGCCGATGGTTCGCCGCGACCCACCTCCGCCTGTTCAAGACGCCGCCCCGGTCAACCCGCCATGGACTAACCACCGCTCCAAGCGGTTCTCGTAAGCTTGCCCGCCGTCTCCGAAGCTCTGAGTACCTCCGAGTTGACGGCACTGCCACTACTGCGGCCTTACCTCGCTTCTGGGTAACTCCAAGCCAGCAGCTCGCCTTTGCCGTGGACCCGCCTGGTTCGCCTGCGCCGTTAGACCCGCCGAGGCGCGCTTGGCTACTGTACTCCAACACAACTCGTCTCTACCGTCCTCCTTACTGCCATAAGCCGCCATGGCCGAGCCGGCGCTGCCGCTCTCCGCTTTGACCACGCTGCTTATATCTGCTGCAAGTCGCTCACGGCCGCCTTGCCTCAAACCGCCATCGTGGTCCCCCGCTTCGTCACTCACTGCTCCTGTGGCCATACCAAGCCACCTGCTTGAGAAAGCATGTGCCAGACTAGATTGAGACGAGTAGTTGAAGTTTTCGCCTTCATACGGCACAGCAAGTCACCGCGGTCAAAGATTCTTCAGGAATTCCACTGCAAAGTTTTACAACGGCCTCTGGATCAGACTATATGTTTTCCCGGCGTACGAGTACAAAGTGACAGAAGGGATTATAAACGTACTGTTGGGGCTCCTGCTCTTTGTACCGTACAAATCCTGCAGGAGTTAAATTGATATGGCTCTCTGAGATCAAACAAAAGACAGTGCAGATTGGCGACTGCACCTAGCTTCAGGTTTCGAGCCCAGAGAATCAATCAAATCTACTGGAGATGGAAACTACAACCGTCATCACACAACGCCACTTCGAGTGTAGAAGCTGCTAACCCTCGAGTTTGGCCTTACCTCTGTTTCAAAGTGGTCATCTTGGGCCGCTGTGTCGAGCCGCTGCCGCTACCGCAGCCCTCTTACTCGTTGCCCGTCGCCTTTGAGCCGCCAGATGCCTTCACCTTGCTGCGGCCTTTGCCTCTGGCCGACTCACGCTGCCCGCGGCCGGTTTATGAATATCCCCAGCCGGGTCACCTCCATCGTTGTTATGACTCACTGCATCACCAGCCTGAGATGCTGAAACCGCGCACGTGACTCGCCTCTAAACCGTTACGGCCGGCCTGGGCCCTGCCGCCCGCCGCTGCACTTATGAACCGCCCCGCTAGCGCCTGCGCCAGGTCACCTTCTATTCGCATTAATCCCAGCGCTAAGAAGGCCTAGCCACCGTTGTCGACCCAGCTGGGTACTGACCGCCTCTGCTTTTGAGCCATCATGATCTGTGGGCGAACCGCCCCTGACTTGCGCTTAGGGCAGTGCCGCAGCGAGTTACCTCTGCCACCGCGGCCGTGGCCTCCCATTTCCACGGTTGCAGCCTCGTCAAATTGCCTTGGCCTTAACCCGCCTCTGCTACGGTGCCGCCTGGAGCTGCTTGGCCACGACCCGTCTCTGAGCACGCCCACGCCGGCTCACCTTCGCCATTGAATCTACTTCCTCCATTGTGGCTCTTCCTGCCACTGCGGGTACTCCACGTCAAGCATTCAACGCCCGTTCCTCTTCAACCTGACGCTGGCTCAGCCGCGCCTCGCCGGCAGGCCGCCTCAGCTGTGCCTCGAACGGCTGCCCTCACTGAGCCCGCATTCGTCTTCAACCCGCCCACTACAGTGTAACACCTTGCCACTCCTCCATGAGTCGCCCCGTTTTAGTGCTCCTCGGCGCCACCTCCGTCGACCTGCTGGTTCACCTCGCCTCTAGACTGCGGTTTTTGATCTGCCATGGCCACGGTCGTCGCCTTCATTACCAAGCACCCGCGCCTCTGCTCTAAGTCACCACAGTGCCACTTTAAACCACCGGCCCATTGTCTTACGGGTGTTGCATCCAGAATCGCCGCTGCGAGCTGCCTGTGGTCCTGCTTCTGCCACGCTCATCTGTGGGCTTTGACCCACCGGGCTTCTCCGTTCAGGTCGGTGACGTCCCATGAACTCTAGATCCAGCTGAGTGTCGGGGAAGAGCTTCGTTAGCACAAAGGCGTGATGACGGTGATGATGAAGTTACCGACGTAGGGCTTCGCCTAAGCACTACAACGATATGACCATGGTGGAAATCTGTGGAGGGGGGCACCGCACACCTCTAAGAGATCAACTTGTATGTCTATGGGGTGCCCCCTCCCCCGTATATAAAGGAGTGGAGGAGGGGAGGGCCGTCCCTCTCTATGGCGCGCCCTAGGGGGAGTCCTACTCCCACTGGGAGTAGGATTCCCCCTTTCCCTAGTAGGAGTAGGAGAGAAGAGAGAAGGAAGGAAGGGCGGCCGGCCGCCCACCCAATTCGGATTGGGCTAGGGGGCACCCTCCACCTTTCCCTTCCTCTCCTCTTTACCACTAAGGACCTAAGGCCCATATACTCCCCGGGGGGTTTCGGTAACCTCTCGGTACTCCGGTAAATGCCCGAACTCATCCAGAACCATTCCGATGTCCAACCATAGGCTTCCAATATATAAATCTTTATGTCTCGACCATTATGAGACTCCTCGTCATGTCCGTGATCACATCCGGGACTCCGAACTACCTTCGTTACATCAAAACACATAAACTCATAATACCGATCATCACCGAACGTTAAGCGTGCGGACCCTGCGGGTTCAAGAACTATGTAGACATGACCGAGACTCATCTCCGGTAAATAACCAATAGCGGAACATGGATGCTCATATTGGTTCCTACATATTCTACGAAGTTCTTTATCGGTCAAATTGCATAACAACATATGTTGTTCCCTTTGTCATTGGTATGTCACTTGCTTGAGATTCGATCGTCGGTATCTTAATACCTAGTTCAATCTCCTTTCCGGCAAGTCTCTTTACTCGTTCCGTAATGCTACATCCTGTAACTAACTCATTAGTTACATTGCTTGCAAGGCTTATAGTGATGCGCATTACCGAGAGGGCCTAGAGCTACCTCTCCGATACATGGAGTGACAAATCCTAATCTCGATCTATGCCAACTCAACAAACACCATCGGAGACACTTGTAGAGCATCTCCATTAGTCGCCCCGTTTTAGTGCTCCTCGGCGCCGCCTCCGTCGACCTGCTGGTTCACCTCGCCTCTAGACCGCGGTTTTCGATCTTCCATGGCCACGGTCGTCGCCTTCATTACCAAGCACCCGCGCCTCTGCTCTAAGTCACCACAGTGCCGCTTTACACCACCGGCCCGTTGTCTTGCGGGTGTTGCATCCAGAATCGCCGCTGCGAGCTGCCTGTGGTCCTGCTTCTGCCACGCTCATCTGTGGGCTTTGACCCACCGGGCTTCTCCGTTCAGCTCGGTGACGTCCCATGAACTCTAGATCCAGCTGAGTGTCGGGGAAGAGCTTCGTTAGCACGAAGGCGTGATGACGGTGATGATGAAGTTACCGATGCAGGGCTTCGCCTAAGCACTACAACGATATGACCATGGTGGAAATCTGTGGAGGGGGGCACCGCACACGGCTAAGAGATCAACTTGTATGTCTATGGGGTGCCCCCCTCCCCCGTATATAAAGGAGTGGAGGAGGGGAGGGCCGTCCCTCTCTATGGCGCGCCCTAGGGGGAGTCCTACTCCCACTTGGAGTAGGATTCCCCCCTTTCCCTAGTAGGAGTAGGAGAGAAGAGAGAAGGAAGGAAGGGGGGCCGGCCGCCCACCCAATTCGGATTGGGCTAGGGGGGCACCCTCCACCTTTCCCTTCCTCTCCTCTTTACCACTAAGGCCCAATAAGGCCCATATACTCCCCGGGGGTTTCGGTAACCTCCCGGTACTCAGGTAAATGCCCGAACTCATCCAGAACCATTCCGATGTCCAACCATAGGCTTCCAATATATCAATCTTTATGTCTCGACCATTATGAGACTCCTCGTCATGTCCGTGATCACATCCGGGACTCCGAACTACCTTCGTTACATCAAAACACATAAACTCATAATACCGATCGTCACCGAACGTTAAGCGTGCGGACCCTGCGGGTTCAAGAACTATGTAGACATGACCGAGACTCATCTCCGGTAAATAACCAATAGCGGAACATGGATGCTCATATTGGTTCCTACATATTCTACGAAGTTCTTTATCGGTCAAACTGCATAACAACATATGTTGTTCCCTTTGTCATCGGTATGTCACTTGCTTGAGATTCGATCGTCGGTATCTTAATACCTAGTTCAATCTCCTTTCCGGCAAGTCTCTTTACTCGTTCCGTAATGCTACATCCCGTAACTAACTCATTAGTTACATTGCTTGCAAGGCTTATAGTGACGCGCATTACCGAGAGGTCCTAGAGATACCTCTCCGATACATGGAGTGACAAATCCTAATCTCGATCTATGCCAACTCAACAAACACCATCGGAGACACTTGTAGAGCATCTTTATAGTCACCCAGTTATGTTGTGACGTTTGATAGCACACTAAGTGTTCCTCCGGTATTCGGGAGTTGCATAATCTCATAGTCATAGGAGCATGTATAAGTTATGGAGAAAGCAATAGCAGTAAACTAAACGATCAAAGTGCTAAGCTAACGGATGGGTCAAGTCAATCACATCATTCTCTAATGATGTGATCCCGTTTATAAAATGACAACTCTTTGTCCATGGCTAGGAAACTTAAACATCTTTGATCAACGAGCTAGTCAGGTAGAGGCATACTAGTGACACTTTGTTTGTCTATGTATTCACACATGTACTAAGTTTCCGGTTAATACAATTCTAGCATGAATAATAAACATTTATCATGATATAAGGAAATATAAATAACAACTTTATTATTGCCTCTAGGGCATATTTCCTTCAGGTTGGACCACTTAAAGGGGGGACCAAGAAAAAGAAATATCTACTAGTCATGGTCGACAAATTCACTAAGTGGATTGAGGCGAAACCCAGTAACTTAAGCCGAGTCTGGACTGGTCATCGACTTTATATCCGGCGTGGTCCACCATTAGGGTGTCCCATACATCATAATAACGGACAATGGATCTAATTTCATGGCCCAGAAGGTAAAGGACTGGTGCGCTAACATGGGCATTAAGCTCGATTATGCCTCGGATATCACCCACAGACCAATGGACAGGTCGAACGGGCCAATGGACTCATCCTAAGAGGCATTAAACCCCGACTGGTCCGTTCCCTGAAAGAATCTGACTGCCATTGACTCCGTATTGTGGGGCCTGCGCACCACCCCTAATCGATCAATGGGATACACACCGTTTTTATGGTATACGGGGCAAAAGCAGTCCTCCCCTGTGACCTCATCCATGACGCGCCCAGAGTGCGCATGTACGAAGAGAAGGAGGCTGAGCTAGATCGGCAGGATGACCTGGATGCACTGGAAGGAGAGGCGATATAGCTCGGACCCACTCTACTTTTTATCAACAGCAGGACCGACGCTACCAAAGTAGGGAAGTTCGGGCGAAGGCATATAATGTGGGCAAACTCATTTTACACCTCCCGGGGAAGCATAAGAATATGCTCTCACCTAAAAGGGAGGGTCCCTTCATAATTGATGAGGTGCTTGCAGGACGAGCGTATCGCCTCTGCAACCCAACGGACAATCACCTTGAACTGAACCCATGGAACGTAGCTCAGCTTCAGCGCTTCTACGGCTAGACTGGTGCCATCACCCTCACTAGTTTTTTCTTCTCGTTGTAGATTTTCCTTTCTCTTTTACTTTTTTCGATTGGCTAGCATTTCCCAGGTGTAGCGACCCAACCTCAAACGGTTAAGTCTTTGTGCTTCAGTGTCATCACTGGATCGGTAATGTTGACACACACAGTACTAGAAGGATTTATAACAGAGTAGCAATCACACACTTATTACATCGAATGTCTCCAAAAGAGAACTTATCACAATAAATATGGCTTAAGGCCATCTAATATGATAATAGCGGAACGCTTGGAAGATAAAGTGAGTCCATCAACTCCAACGGCATAGCTGAGCTGCACGGCAACGATCTAGCGAACCTTACTCCTCGTCTGAAAAGTCTGCAATGTGATATGTTGCAGCCCGAAAATGGGTCAGCACATGGAATATGCTGGCAATGTAACATAGTAGAGCAATGAACAGAAATAATGCTAACACTATATGCATATTTGGCTGGTGGAGGTTGTATGGTTATAATGTTTTTTTTGCGAAAAGCCAATTTTTCCCTACAACAAAGGAATAAGTTTTATTTTAACTATCATGGTAGTTGAAACAACACTGAGAAGGTTCCTCCAACTCAATCCCAATTAAAGTAGTTCATTAACCCAACAAATTAATTTAGAGTGATGAGATACAATAGGAAAATCCAAGTACTAGATACTCAAGATGTCCACAACCGGGGACACGGCTAACCATGATTAGATTGTACACTCTGCAGAGGTTTGTGCACTTTTCCCCACAAGACTCGATCTCCTCCGCTGGATTTCTCGTACTACATGATGTTTGAGAAACGGAAGACCGAGACACAGTCTTTCAGAAGCATTTACTCTTTACTCTGGGTGGACAGTTACACCTACTTTCCCTCTACATCTGCTAGCCCACTGAAAGAGGTCACACAACTTACTCATACTATGCCAGAGCCCATAATGGCTTGTGGCTGCACACGGAAGTTTCTAGCATGAGTAATTCTTAAGATCCCTTTGAGCCTGGGTGACGGACCGTAGGATGATCACATGGGTACTCCGGGATATCCTAGGACAACACTAGATTCTCCAGGTGCCCAAACAAGCAATCCACCCAGATGTGTATTAAAGTTGCCACTTTAAGTTGAACCATTAATTAACAATCTCACATCTGTCATGGATACACTCAAACCCAAACCACGTCTACAAGCATAGCAGAGCAATATAATCAACGTAGAGGTAACTCCCGAGGGTTTGATAGTAAAACAGGTATTAGGTTCTACCTCATCATCTACTTCCCAAACCCATAAGTTAATCACATCCTAATCATGCAGTGTTTGAGGATTGGAACTAATGCATAAAAACTGGGTAATAAAGGGGTATGATCACAGTGTTACTTGCCTTCCTGATGATCCGTGAAACCTAGAGACTCGTAGTAGCATGATTCGCACTCCGAGTGTTCTATCGCAGACAAACAATAGCATACATAAGCAATCAAACAAAGATGCACGGGTAAAACTCAAATAAGAAGATCTAACGAGAAACTTCAACTTAAGAACTCCGGTTTGCAAAAAGAATCAAACAAACGGAGTAACAAAACACAAAATGCGAAAGAAACAAGATCTGGTTACTGATCTAGACTGAAGTCAAATTTTACAGTACCAAAATCTTGTTCAAGTTGGTTAAACGGAAAGATGGCTTCGAGACAAAGATCTAGGCGCTTGAATCGCCTAATTCCGATAAATGAGCGAAAAGAAAAACTAAAACAAAAATCGGATTAGAAATCGTGATCGAAAATAATCACGAAAAACCCGAGAAAAAGAAAAATGGACGAACAGGCTAACGAACGAACGTTCGTTGTCTGTGACCAACGGGCGAAAACCGTTCGTTAAAACGAACGTACGGATGAACGTCCGTTGAATAAACTAAACCGAGAAAACCAACGAATCGGTCTAGAAAACGTAACTAGGGTTTTTTTAAAACGGCAGTTTTTACATAAACCGAAAAAAACCGAACGGTGAGATTCAAACTCCGGGGCGGCTCCGGCGGCTTTCGGCGAGCGGGCGGCGGCGCGGGCGACGGCGGGGTGCAGCGCGGGGCGGCGGAGGTCGGCACGGCAGGGCTTGGCGGCGGCGCAGCAGCAGGCGGCAAGCGGCGGCGTGCGGTGGCGCGAGGCGGTGGGCTGGCGGCGCGGCTTGCGGGGGCTGGAGGCGGTGGCAGCTTGGGGCTCCAAGGGGGGGCCGGGACCGGCTTTTAAAGGGGGAGGGGAGGCGGCTTGCGGGAGGTGGCGAGGCCATGGCGGCGGCGGCGGCTCGGACTCCCTCAAGGAGTCCGGCTCGAAGACGACGGCGGCGCGGGGCTGGCTGGGCCAGCTGGGCCGTGACCCAGTTTGGTCCGGCGGGCTTCCTCTTTTTTTAAACATATTCCGCCGAAAAGAAATCCTAGAAAAAAATAAAAAATAATAAAAAATACCAAAACAAATTTTCACCGTCTAAATAGAATATTTAGAACAAGGTGAACATTTTCTTGGCCTAAAATGCAATTTTTGAAAATGCATATTTTTTCCTATGCAAATAAAAATAGCAATAAAATCCGAATAAAATCAAAAGGTTGATTTTAATATATTTTTTCCTCCAATATTTCGCTTATTTTGGAGAAGTCATATTATCTCCTCTCATATATTTTAATATGAAATATTTTTGGAGAGAAAAATAATAAAACAACTGATCCTCGTTTCGATATTTGATAAAATTCAAATATGAAAACCGTGAAATACCCAACTCTCTTCGAGGGTCCTTGAGTTGCTTAGAATTTCGAGGATCACAAAATGAAAAGCAAATAAAATATGATATGCATGAATGACCTACGTATAACATTCCAAATTGAAAATTTGGGATGTTACAAACCTACCCCCCTTAAGATGAATCTCACCCTCGAGATTTGGGTTGGCTAGGAAATAGGTGTGGGTGGTTTTTGCGAAGATCATCCTCTCGTTCCCAGGTGGCTTCATCCTCGGTATGGTGGCTCCACTGAACTTTGCAAAATTTGATAACCTTGCTGCGAGTAACTCGGCTAGCAAACTCTAGAATCTTGACAGGCTTCTCCTCATACGTCAAATCACTGTCCAACTGAATTGCTTCCAGGGGCACTGTATCTCTCAGAGGAATCTCGGCCATCTCCGCATGACACTTCTTCAACTAGGAAACATGAAACACATCATGTACTCCTGACAGTCCTTCGGGTAACTCCAACTTGTAGGCAACTTCTCCCATGCATTCCAGAACATGGTACGGTCCCACAAATCTCGGGGCTAATTTCCCCTTAACACCAAAACGTTTAACACCTCGAAGAGGTGACACTCGCAGATACGCTCTGTCTCCAATTTCATAGACTACCTCCTTGCGTTTTGAATATGCATAACTCTTCTGTAGAGACTGAGCTGCCTTCTGTCTATCTCGAATTAGTTTAACCTTCTCTTCGGATTCCTTAATCAAATCTGGTCCAAACAACTGGCGGTCTCCAACTTCATCCCACATCAACGGTGTTCTACATCTTCTCCCATACAATGCTTCGAATGGTGCCATCTTCAAACTGGCCAGGTAGCTTTTGTTGTATGATAACTCTGCGTAGGGCAAATTATCATCCCAACTAGATCCGTAGTCTAATGCACAAGCTCTCAACATGTCCTCCAGAATCTGATTGACTCTCTCAGTCTTTCCATTTGTCTGCGGATGAAAAGTTGTACTGAACTCCAGTATGGCACCCAAGGTCAGGTGCAACTGATGCCAAAATTTTGAAGTAAACTGCGTTCCTCTATCTGACACGATGGTCCTCGGAACTCCATGCAGACATACGATCCTGGTCATGTATATCTTGGCCAACTTCGCACTTGTATACGTGGTTTTTACGGGGATAAAGTGAGACACTTTCGTCAAGCGATCAACTACTACCCATGTAGAATCATATCCTGATTTCGTCCTGGGCCATCCGGTGATAAAATCCATGCCAAGCTTATCCCACTTCTATTCGGGTATCGGCATAGGTTGTAGCAATCCTGCTGGCTTCTGATGTTCTGCCTTCACTCTCTGACATACATCACAGATGGCTACATACTTGGCAATATCCTTCTTCATACCATTCCACCAGAAACACTCCTTCAAATCCAAATACATCTTGGTGTTTCCAGGGTGTATCGAGTATGGCGAGTCATGAGCTTCCTATAATATCAACTTCATGATCTCTGCATTATTGGGCACATATATACGGTCCTCAAACCACAAAGTTACGTGCTCATCCTCACTAAACCCTTTGGCTTTCCCTACACTCATCTTCTCCTTTATCTCAGTGATATCATTGTCATCCTTCTGAGCTTCTCGAATCTTTTCCAATAGTGTTGATTTAACCTCCAACTTTGCCACAAACCCTTTAGGAACTATTTCCAATCGAAGTTCCCTAAGATCCTCGGCTAACTCCTTTGGCATCCCTTCGCTTACGAGGGTGTTGACATAACTCTTACGGCTCAAAGCATCTGCTACGACATTGGCCTTTCATGGATGATAATGCAGCTTCATATCATAATCCTTTATGAGTTCTAACCATATCCTCTGCCTGAGGTTCAGCTCCTTCTGTGTGAAGATGTACTTCAAACTCTTGTGATCCGTGTATACATCGCAATGTTTCTAATGAGAAAATGTCTCCAGGTCTTGAGCGCGTGCACCACAGCTGCTAACTCCAAATCATGTGTGGCATAATTTAACTCATGCGGTTTCAGTTGTCGTGAGGCATACAAAACCACTCTTCCGTCTTGCATTCATACTCCTCCAAGTCCTAAGCGTGAAGCATCGCAATACACTTGGAAGTCCTTGCGTATATCCGGCAGAATCAGCACTGGGGTTGTAGTCAAACGTTTCTTCAACTCCTGGAAACTTGCTTCACATTCTTCAGTCCAATGGAACTTAGTGTCCTTCTTCAACAATGTCGTCATAGGCTTTGCTATCTTAGAGAAATTCTCAATAAACTCCAATAGTATCCCGTGAGTCCAAGAAAACTGCGGATCTCTCCAACTGAGGTGGGTGCCAACCACTCAGTGACTGACTGAATTGGTGGGATCCACGGCTATACCTTCTCTTGATATAACATGTCCAAGCAATCCAACTTCCTTCAACCAAAACTCACATTTGCTGAACTTGGCATACAACTGATGTTCCCTGAGCTTCCCGAGAACTAAACGTAAATGTTCCTTGTGCTCCCCTTCACTCTTCGAGTATACCAAGATATCATCAATGAACACCACAACGAACTTATCCAAGAACTCCATGAACACCTTGCTCATCATACTCATGAAATAGGCAGGGGCGTTAGTCAATCCAAAAGACATGACCGTATACTCATAAAGCCCGTACCTTGTGGTGAAAGCTGTCTTAGGTATATCCTTCTCTCGAATCTTCAGCTAGTGATATCCTGATCGCAGATCGATCTTCAAAAACACTTTAGCTCCTGTCGACTAGTCAAATAAATCATTGATCATCGACAGGGGGTACTTGTTCTTAATTGTCACTCCATTCAACGCACGATAATCAACAACCATTCTTAGAGACTTATCCTTCTTCTCAACCAAAAGCACTGGGGCTCCCCATGGTGATGAACTCCTTCGAATATAACCTTTCTCCAACAACTTCTTAATCTTCTTCTTGATCTCTTCTAGATCGTTTGTGGGCATTCGGTAGGGTTGTAATGCCCTCGATGCGGCTATATCTCTCACGTGTCGAAGCACGACTTAGAGGCATAACCGCATTGAAAGCAATGTCGCAAGTGAGGTAATCTTCACGCAACCCATGTAATACATAAGGGAAAGAGATACATATTTGGCTTACAATCGCCACTTCACACAATTACATGAATAAAGCATTACATCAATCAGATACAATCAAGGTCCGACTACGGAACCAAAATAAAAGAAGACTACCCCAAATGCTACACAGATTCCCGATCGACCCCAACTGGGCTCCAGTACTGATCAACTAGAACGAAACAACACAAAGGACAAGATCTTCATCGAGCTCCTCCTTGAGCTTGGTTGCGTCACCTGCTCGGTAACATCGGCACCTGCAAACTGGTTTTGGAAGTATCTATGAGTAACGGGGACTCAGCAATCTTACACCCTCGCAATCAAGACTATTTAAGCTTATAGGTAGGGAAAAGGTATGAGGTGGAGCTGCAGCAAGCGACTAGCATATCTGGTGGCTGACAACGCAAATGAGAGCGAGAAGAGAAAGGCAAAAGCATGGTCGAACAAGTATGATCAAGAAGTGATCCTAGAACAACCTACGTCAAACATAACTCCAACACCGTGTTCACTTCTCGGACTCCACCGAGAAGAGGCCATCACGGTAACACACGCGGTTGATGTATTTTAATTAAGATCAACTTCAGGTTTTCTACAACCGGACATTAACAAATTCCCATCTGCCCATAACCGCGGGCACGGCTTTCGAAAGTTCAAATCCCTGCAGGGGTGTCCCAACTTAGCCCATCACAAGCTCTCACGGTCAATGAAGGATATTCCTTCTAGCGGGAAGACTCGATCAGACTCAAAATCCCGGTTACAAGACATTTCGACAATGGTAAAACAAGACCAACAAAGCCACCAAGATGTGCCGACAAATCCCGATAGGAGCTGCACATATCTCGTTCTCAGGGCACACCGGATGAGCAAGACGTCGGGTAAGCCAGCCCAGAGTTGCCGCTGGTAGCCTCAGACATCGCTCAGTTTGGACCAACACTTAGAGAAGCACTGGCCCAGGGGGTTAAAATAAGATGACCCTTGAGCTGGCCGACTCAAGGGAAAGAAAAAGGGTAGGTGGCAAATGGTAAAATCAATGTTGGGCCTTGCTGGAGGAGTTTTATTCAAGGCGAACTGTCAAGGGGTTCCCATTATAACCCAACCGCGTAACGAACGCAAAATCCGGGAACATAACACCGATATGACGGAAACTATGGCGGCAAGAGTGGAACAAAACACCAGGCATAAGGCCGAGCCTTCCACCCTTTACCAAGTATATAGATGCATTAATTAAATAAGAGATATTGTGATATCCCAACAAAATATCCATGTTCCAAGAAGGAACAAACTCCAATCTTCACCTGCAACTAACGACGCTATAAGAGGGGCTGAGCAAAGCGGTAACATAGCCAAACAACGGTTTGCTAGGACAAGGTGGGTTAGAGGCTTGGCTCAACAATATGGGAGGCATGATAAGCAAGTGGTAGGTATCGCAGCATAGGCATAGCAAAAGAGCGAGCAACTAGCAAGCAAAGATAGAAGTGATTTTGAGGGTATGGTCATCTTGCCTGAGATCCCGCAAGGAAGAAGAATGAGTCCATGAAGAAGGCAAACGGACGTAGTCGAACGGGTCCTCACAAACGCGACGTTACCGGAACCAACCCGAAGAAGTAACACCGGAAAGAAGCACACAACATAGTAAACAACCAACACATGAACATGATATGATATGCGGGATGCGGTATGCGGTGCATATGCATGATTTGACACAGAATTATTGAATCTGGCCTCAACATGGAAATCCAAGAGTGCCACTAGAAAGATGAGGTGATTTCAGTTGAAAGCGATATAAAGATCACCGGAATCGGATGCACGGTTTGGAAATGGCAAGCAAAACAAATATGGCACCGGTCTGCGATAATCAGCAAGTAGCCATCTAAATGCAACAAGTTAAATATGCTACAGCACTCAAACATGGCAACAAAATACATGGCAGGGATCCACTCATGATGCTTGACAAAAGATGAACACTGAGCTACGGCTAATTTATCCACTAACAGGTTCAAACAAGCATGGCAAAAGACCAAATGATAACAGGTTTCAGACTGAGTGAAATTAACACAAGTTTGGAATTTATCATCAGGAAGCACACTTTAGAACATGAAAACTACATGCTACAGGAACTTAACATGGCCAAAGCAAGGCATGGCATGAGGCTACTCAAAGCACTTAGCAAAAGTCCCTTAGTGACCTTGAGCCAAAAGGGATCAGAAAATACAATTGCAAGCATGTGAGCATGGCAAAAGCATAAACAGATCTCAGACTTAGTGAAAAACTGGAGCATGCAAAACAGTTAACGAGTAGGCATGTTTACGAGCTCGATGCACTCACTACAAAGCATGGCATGACAAACTAAGCATACACCCATCAAGAATACTTGGCATAGAAGCTAGACATGGCAAGAACAACAACATAGCATGCACGGATCAATAGAAACATCCTCGGCACAATCGCTAAACATATCAACAATCTGCCAGGATCACGATATAGAAAAAGTAGAGCTCGATTGACTCAAGCTAGGTTGCTCCATAAATGCAAACAAAGACATGGATGGATATAGCACCACAATGTTAACAACACATCCTTACTGATCATCCTCAAAAGAGGCACGGATCACTAGTAAACAACATGAACATATGGCATATCACCAAAATCAGGACAAGGACTTAGTGAAATTCTAAGTCCCTGAAATCAGCATTACCGATTACGCTACTTTGCAAGCTTGTGCTAGTCACCACAAATATCACAAAAATACATGGCAAGCACCATTGTAAAGATGGCATGGCATATAACAAAATACATGTAGAGCTCAGGGTCATAGCATGCACACATTAATCATGGCAAAAATGACAAAATGCCATTTGCTGAAATAGATCTGACAAATACCTCACATAGCTCTCTTCCAACAGCATTTCGGGCAACAAGATGAGCTCAAATTAAAATGATGCAATGAGATGAAATGATGTACTCGTTGAGTCGAACATTTTGATATGCTACATGCACAAATCGGAGCTACGGATGCAGAGTTATAGCATGATGAAAATTGCCAAAAATTAGGGTTTCGCGGGATAAAAAGTCAACCGTGTTCTTCCAGATCCAGATCCGAATCTCGCCGGAATCACTGTAGCAGTTCGCCGGAGTTTTTTGTCGTCGCCGGAGAAGGAGAACAAGGAGGAAGCCGGAGGAGGGCCGGATCCGGTGGCCGGAGAGGGCGCCGGCGACGAGGAGGTAGCAGGCGGCCGTGGCGAGGTCGGGCGGCGCCGGAGTAGCGTGGTCGGGGCGGCGGATGGCCGCGCCGGCGATGGCGCCTGGGGCGGCGAAGGGGCTCGGCCGCGAGCGGGAGGCGGCGCAGGCACGGGAGCCGGGCGGCGGTGGTTGCGGGCTCCTCCGCGGGAGGCGGTGGCGGCGGGCCGCGGCTCCGGCGGGCGGCTGCCGACGGCGGCGAGCACGAAGGGGCGCGGCGGCGAGGCACCCCGGCGAGCAGGCGGCGCAAGTCCGGCGAGGAGGCGGCACAAATTCGGCGAGGAGGCGGCGGGCCGAAACGGGCGGACGACGGTGGCGGTGTGGGCTCGCGCGTGCCCAATCTGGGTCCCGCGGGCCGGCGGCGGGGCTGAGGAGAGAGAGGGTGGCGGCAGACAGATGGCGGCCTCCGATTGGACGCAGGCGGCGGCGGACATGTTCGTCGGTGGAAAATTTGTCCGGCGACGCGGAGAGGAGAGATCTAGGGTTTGTACCGCGGAATTTTCGGGGGAGGTCACATATTTATAGGTAGAGGGAGCTAGGAGAGTCCAAATGAGGTGCGGTTTTCGGCCAACCGAGATGATGGAGGAGGTTTAGGTGGGTTTTGGGCCAAATTGGAAAGGTGTTGGGCTGCAACACAAACGAGGCCTTCTCGGTCTCTCGGTTAACCGTTGGAGTATCAAACGAAGTCCAAATGGTACAAAACTTGACAGGCGGTCTACCGGTAGTAAACCAAGGCCGCATGACAAGTCTCGGTCCAATCCTGAAATGTTTAACCCCCACACACGAAAAGAGGTAGAAAGGGGCACCGGGTGACATAGGAGCGCCGGATTGCAAAACGGACAACGGGGAAAATGCTCGGATGCATGAGACGAACATGTATGCAAATGAAATGCACATGATGACATGATATGCAATGCATGACACGCAAGCAATGACAAGGCAACAACAACGAATAACTAGAGGACACCTGGCACATCGGTCTCGGGGCGTTACAAGGGTCTATTTGATATTGGCCCGGTACCTGGCAATAGCTCTA
Source organism: Triticum urartu (assembly GCF_003073215.2). NCBI lineage: Eukaryota > Viridiplantae > Streptophyta > Magnoliopsida > Poales > Poaceae > Triticum > Triticum urartu. Next base: position 318,531,390 of record NC_053023.1, on the reverse strand, counting down.
TCAAAAACTCAATGTCTCGATCCGGTGGCATGCCTGGTAACTCCTCTGGAAAAACATCTGGGTAATCCTTCACTACAGGCACTTCCTCCTGAACAACTCCTGTGAGGGTATTTACTTGGCTCCTCCTAGGCGCATGCCTAGATACATACTTGATCCTTTTTCCCTCCAGGGTGGTGAGTGATAACCCACAAGTATAGGGGATCGCAACAGTTTTTGAGGGTAGAGTATTCAACCCAAATTTATTGATTCGACACAAGGGGAGCCAAATAATATTCTCAAGTATTAGCAGCTGAGTTGTCAATTCAACCACACCTGGAAACTTAATATCTGCAGCAAAGTGTTTAGTAGCAAAGTAATATGATAGTAGTGGTAACGGTAGCAAAGGATAACAGTAGCAGAAGTATGTTTTTGGTATTTTGTAGTGATGATAGCAATAGCAACGGGAAAGTAAATAAGCGAAGAACAATATATGGAAATCTCATAGGCAATGGATCAGTGATGGAGAATTCTGCCGGATGCGGTACATCATATAACAGTCATAACCTAGGGTGACACAGAACTAGCTCCAGTTCATTGATATAATGTAGGCATGTATTCCGAACATAGTCATACGTGCTTATGGAAAAGAACTTGCATGACATCTTTTGTCCTACCCTCCCGTGGCAGCGGGGTCCTTACGGAAACTAAGGGATATTAAGGCCTCCTTTTAATAGAGGGAACAAAGCATTAACACATAGTGAGTACATGAACTCCTCAAACTACGGTCATCACCGGTAAGTATCCCGATTATTGTCACTTTGGGGTTAACGGATCATAACACATAATAGGTGACTATAGACTTGCAAGATAGGATCAAGAACACTCATATATTGATGAAAACATAATAGGTTCAGATCTGAAATCATGGCACTCGGGCCCTAGTGACAAGCATTAAGCATAGCAAACTCATAGCAACATCAATCTCAGAACATAGTGGATACTAGGGATCAAACCCTAACAAAACTAACTCGATTACATGATAGATCCCATCCAACCCACCACCGTCCAGCAAGCTTATGATGGAATTACCACGCACGGCAGTGAGCGTCATGAAATTGGTGATGGGGGATGGTTGATGATGACGATGGCGACGGATTCCCCTCTCCGGAGCCCCGAACGGACTCCAGATCAGCCCTCCCGAGAGATTTTAGGGCTTGGCGGTGCCTCCATATCGTAAAATGCGATGAATTCTTCTCCCTGATTTTTTTTCTCCCCGAAACACAATATACAGAGTTGGAGTTGGAGTCGGAGAGGCACCAGGGGGCCCACGAGGTAGGGGGGCGCGCCCCCACCCTCGTGGACAGGTGGCGGGCCCCCTGGCCTTCATCTTTTGCAGGTATTTTTTATATTTTCCAAAAAGTTGCTCCGTGAAGTTTCAGGTCATTCCGAGAACGTTTGTTTCTGCACATAAATAGCACCATGGTAATTGTACTGAAAACATCGTCAGTCCGGGTTAGTTCCATTCAAATCATGCAAGTTAGAGTCCAAAACAAGGGCAAAAGTGTTTGGAAAAGTAGATACGACAGAGACGTATCAACTCCCCCAAGCTTAAAACTTTGCTTGTCCTCAAGCAATTCAGTTGACAAACTGAAAGTGATAAAGAAAAACTTTTACAAACTCTGTTTGCTCTTGTTGTTGTAAATATGTAAAGCCAGCATTCAAGTTTTCAGCAAAGATTATAACTAACCACATTCACAATAATGCTTAGGTCTCAAGTTTACTCATATCGATAGCATAATCAACTAGCGAGCAATAATAATAAATCTCGGATGACAACACTTTCTCAAAACAATCATAATATGATATAACAAGATGGTATCTTGCTAGCCCTTTCTGAGACCGCAAAACATAAATGCAGAGCACCTTTAAAGACCAAGGACTGACTAGACATTGTAATTAATGGTAAAAGAGATCAAGTCAAGTCATACTCAATGTAAACTAACAATAATGAATGCAAATGACAGCGGTGCTCTCCAAGTAGTGCTTTTTAATAAGAGGATGATGGCTCAGCATAAAAGTAAATAGATAGGCCCTTCGCAAAGGGAAGCGGGGATTTGTAGAGGTGCCAGAGCTCGGTTTTGAAACAGAGGTGAATAATATTTTGAGCGGTATACTTTCATTGTCAACATAACAATCAAGAGATGGCGATATCTTCCATGCTACACACATTATAGGCGGTTCCCAAACAGAATGGTAAAGTTTATACTCCCCCTTCCACCAACAAGCATCAATCCATGGCTTGCTCAAAACAACAAGTGCGTACAACTAACAAGAGTCCCAAGGGGAGTTTTGTTTGCAATTATTTTGATTTAGTTTGCATAAAGCATGGGACTGGGCATCCCGGTGACCAGCCATTTATCTCGTGAGTGAGGAGCGGAGTCCACTCCTCTTGAGAATAACCCGCCTAACATGGAAGATACAGACAGCCCTAGTTGATACATGAGCTATTCGAGCATACAAAACAAGATATTTATTTGAAGGTTTAGAGTTTGGCACATACAAATTTACTTGGAACGGCAGGTAGATACCGTATATAGGTAGGTATAGTGGACTCATGTGGAATAACTTTGGGGTTTAAGGGATTGGATGCACAAGCAGTATTCCTACTTAGTACAAGTGATGGCGCCCGGGGCGGCGAAGGGGCTCGGCCGCGAGCGGCAGGCGGCGCAGGCATGGGAGCCGGGCGGCGGTGGTTGCGGGCTCCTCCGCGGGAGGCGGTGGCGGCGGGCCGCGGCTCCGGCGGGCGGCTGCCGACGGCGGCGAGCACGAAGGGGCGCGGCGGCGAGGCACCCCGGCGAGGAGGCGGCGCAAGTCCGGTGAGGAGGCGACGCAAGTCCGGCGAGGAGGCGGCGCAAGTCCGGCGAGGAGGCGGCACAAATCCGGTGAGGAGGCGGCTGGCCGAAATGGGCGGACGACGGTGGCGGTGTGGGCTCGCGCGTACCCGATCTACGTCCCGCGGGCCGGTGGCGGGGCTGAGGAGAGAGAGGGCTGCGGCACACAGATGGCGGCCTCCGATTAGACGCAGGCGGCGGCGGACATGTCCGTCGGTGGAAAATTTGTCTGGCGACGCGGAGAGGAGAGATCTAGGGTTTGTACCGCGGAATTTTCAGGGGAGGTCACATATTTATAGGTAGAGGGAGCTAGGAGAGTCCAAATGAGGTGCGGTTTTCGGCCAACCGAGATGATGGAAGAGGTTTAGGTGGGTTTTGGGCCAAATTGGAAAGGTGTTGGGCTGCAACACAAACGAGGCCTTCTCGGTCTCTCGGTTAACCGTTGGAGTATCAAACGAAGTCCAAATGGTACAAAACTTGACAGGCGGTCTACCGGTAGTAAACCAAGGCCGCATGACAAGTCTCGGTCCAATCCTGAAATGTTTAACCCCCACACACGAAAAGAGGTAGAAAGGGGACCGGGTGACATAGGAGCGCCGGATTGCAAAACGGACAACGGAGAAAATGCTCGAATGCATGAGACAAACATGTATGCAAATGAAATGCACATGATGACATGATATGCAATGCATGACACGCAAGCAATGACAAGGCAACAACAATGAATAACTAGAGGACACCTGGCACATCGGTCTCGGGGCGTTACAAGGGTCTATTTGATATTGGCCCGGTACCTGGCAATAGCTCTATCAAAAACTCAATGTCTCGATCCGGTGGCATGCCTGGTAACTCCTCTGGAAAAACATCTGGGTAATCCTTCACTACAGGCACTTCCTCCTGAACAACTCCTGTGAGGGTATTTACTTGGCTCCTCCTAGGCGCATGCCTAGATACATACTTGATCCTTTTTCCCTCCGGGGTGGTGAGTGATAACCCACAAGTATAGGGGATCGCAACAGTTTTTGAGGATAGATTATTCAACCCAAATTTATTGATTCGACACAAGGGGAGCCAAATAATATTCTCAAGTATTAGCAGCTGAGTTGTCAATTCAACCACACCTGGAAACTTAATATCTGCAGTAAAGTGTTTACTAGCAAAGTGAAGCACATAGAGTATTCTAATAAATCATGATTCATGCGTGTCCATCTCAAAAGGTGTGTACAACAAGGATTATTGTGGCAAACTAAAAAGCAAAGACTCATATAATACAAGACGCTCCAAGCAAAACACATATCATGTGGTGAATAAAAATATAGCCTCAAGTAAAGTTACTGATGGAAGAAGACGAAAGAGGGGATGCCTTCCGGGGCATCCCCAAGCTTAGGCTCTTGGTTGTCCTTGAATATTACCTTTGGGTGCCTTGGGCATCCCCAAGCTTAGGCTCTTGCCACTCCTTATTCAATAGTCCATCAAATCCTTACTCAAAACTTGAGAACTTCACAACACAAACTCAACAGAAAATCTCATAAGTTCCGTTAGTATAAGAAAATAAATCACCACTTTTGGTAATGTTGTGAAATCATTCTTCATTTATATTGGTGTAATATCTACTATATTCCGACTTTTCCATGGTACATACCCCCCGATACTACCCACAGATCCATCAAAATAAGCAAACAACATATAGAAACAGAATCTGTCAAAAACAGAACAGCATGTAGTAATCTGTAACTCTAGAATACTTATGTAACTCCAAAAATTCTGAAAAATTAGGATAACCTGTGAAATTTGTGTACCAATCTTGTGCAAAAAGAATCAGATTAAAATCATGCTTCTGTAACAAACGAAATTATTTTCCTAGGTGCAAAAGTTTCTGTTTTTTCAGCTAGATCAAAACAACTACCACTGTCGGGGATATACCCCGCAATATGACCCGGAGGAAGTTATGACCCGGCTGGGATAGTTAAGTCAGATAATAACCCAGTAGATGTTAAGGCAGATGTTAAGTCAGATCATAACCCGGTAGATGTTAAGTCAGATCGTAACCCGACAGATGTTAAGGCAGAAGATAAGGCAGATGTTAAGTCAGATCATAACCCGGCAGATGTTAAGTCAGATCATAACCCGGCAGATGTTAAGTTAGATCATAACTCGGCAGATGTTAAGTCAGATCATAACCCGACAGATGATAAGCCAGATGGTACGTCAGATGGTAACCCGACAGACAGTCATAACCCAGCAGACAGAGTCGCTTGGGGTTAATAAGCCCGCGACGTTAAGAAGCCCAAGATGTTAAGAAGCCCATGAAGAGAAGTCAGAATAGTTGAAGTCTTAGTCCGAGATGGACTCTATATGTGACCCGCCCCTTCAACTTATATAAGGGGGGGCAGGGCACCCCAAGAGAAGAGAGTAGAATCTTAAGGCTAGATATAACTAGGAGAGCCGGTTTACGGCGACTCCCTCATGATGACAATAAGACCTAACCACAAACAGCATGTAGGGTCGTTACCGGATGATGTTTCCCGGGGCCCGAAGCTGTCTAAATCCTTGTCTTGTGTTGCGTCTCTCGATTCCGATCAACCCCTCTCAAGCTACCACATAGATGTGTTGGCCTCACGACTAAGTCCTCACACTAGGACATCTGCCGTGAGAATTCCACGACAGTTGGCGCCCACCATGGGGCCTGCGCACGGTGGTGATGAGTTCTTGGAGGTATCTTTTCTCAGGGATCGAGAAGTTCATAATTTTCCGGATGAAGAGAAATCGTCTTGGAAAGATTTGCATCAGTTTTGAGTTTATCAGTCTAAAACAGCAGTCGGATCTAATGCCCGGGCGAAGTTTTGAGTTCGAGGGAAATTAGGGTTAAGTCACTGAGGATCCGGTGATCCTTCGAAACCGAAGGCATCAATATTTGCTACGGTCGCTGACATAAGTGACAGCGGAGTCAAACCAACCATGACTCGGCCTCTAAATCGCTGCCAAAAAGAGCTAATTACTACTACTTGTTGAGTCACGCGTGGAGTCAAGATGGTTTTTAACTGGTGGTCGGCGTCGTTTTTTGCTAAGTCGCCCCTATTGTGGTGCGTCAAGTTACACCCGAAGCCGTTCCGAGCCGGGGCTACCTTGTCTCGGGGCCGGTCTGCTCTTCCGCCGAGGTTCGCCGCGACCCACCTCCGCTCCGAACCGCTCTGAGCTACCTCCGAGTTGACGGCCTGCCACTACTGCGGCCTTACCTCGCTTCTGGGCTACCTCCAAGCCAGCAGCTCGCCTTTGCTGTGGACCCGCCCGGTTCGCCTGCGCCGTTGACCCGCCGAGGCGCGCTGGCTACTGTACTCCAACACCGGCTCGTCTCTACCGTCCTCTACTGCCATAAGCCGCCATGGCCGAGCCGGCGCTGCCGCTCTCTGCTTTGACCATGCTGCTTATATCTGCTGCAAGTCGCTCACGACCGCCTTGCCTCAAACCGCCATCGGGGTCAACCGCTTCGTTGACTCACTGCTCGTGTGGCCATACCAAGCCACCTCGTTGAGAAAGCATGTGCCAGACTAGATTGAGACGAGTTGAAGTTTTCGCCTTCATACGGCACAGCAAGTCACCGGGTCAAAGATTCTTTAGGAATTCCACTGCAAAGTTTTACAACGGCTGGATCAGACTATATGTTTTCCCGCGCGCATACAATACAAAGGGTTAAATACGTTGGGGCTCCTGCTCTTTGTACCGTACAAATCCTGCAGGAGTTAAATTGATATGGCTCTCTGAGATCAAACAAAAGACAGTGCAGATTGTGACCATGCTTCAGGTTCGAGCCCAGAGAATCAATCAAATCTACTGGAGATGGAAACTACAACCATCATCACACAACGCCACTTCGAGTGCAGAAGCTGCTAACCCTAGTTTGGCCTTACCTCCATTTCAAAGTGGTCATCTTGGGCCGCTGTGTCGAGCTGCTGCCGCTACCGCAGCCTTACTCGTTGCCCGTGCCTTGAGCCGCCAGATGCCTTCACTGCTGCAGCCTTTGCCTCTGGCCGACTCACGCTGCCCGTGGCCGGGTTATGAATCACCCCGGCCGGGTCACCTCCACCGTTGTTATGACTCACTGCTCGCTAGCCTGCGATGCTAAACCACCACAGTGACTCGCCTCTAAACCGTTACGGCCGGCCTGGGCCCTGCCGCCGCCGCCGCTGCACTTATGAACCGCCGCTGCGCCAGGTCACCTTCTATTTCCATCGATCCCACGCAAAGCAGCCTGCCACTGTTGTCGACCCGCGGGTACCGCCTCTGCTGCTTTGAGCCATCATGATCTGCCGTGGGCGAACCGCCCTCGCCTTGGAGCAGTGCCACGGCGAGTTACCTCTGCTACCGCGGCCGTGGCCTCCCATTTCCACGGTTGCAGCCTCGTCAAATTGCCTCGGCTTAACCCGCCTATGCTACGGTGCCGCCTGGAGCTACTTGGCCACGACCCGTCTCTAAGCACGCCCACGCCGGCTCACCTTCGCCATTGAATCTACTTCCTCCGTTGTGGCTCTTCCTGCCACTACGGGTACTCCACGTCAAGCATTCAGCCGTCTGTTCCTCTTCAACCTGACGCTGGCTCAGCCGCGCCTCGCCGGCAGGCCGCCTCAGCGTGCCTCGAACCGGCTGTCCCTCACTGAGCCGCCGCATTCGTCTTCGACCCGCCACTACAGTGTAACCACCTTGCCACTCCTCCATGAGTCGCCCCGTTTTAGTGCTCCTCGGCGCCGCCTCTGTCGACCTGCTGGTTCACCTCGCCTCTAGACCGCGGTTTTCGATCCGCCATGGCCACGGTCGTCGCCTTCATTACCAAGCACCCGCGCCTCTGCTCTAAGTCACCACAGTGCCGCTTTAAACCACCGGCCCGTTGTCTTGCGGGTGTTGCATCCAGAATCGCCGCTGCGAGCTGCCTGTGGTCCTGCTTCTGCCACGCTCATCTATGGGCTTTGACCCACCGGGCTTTTCCGTTTCTTCAAACAAGAGTCGCCCAGTTTGAAGTCTCTTCGAGAGAGTGATTAAAGCGCCATTGAAATTACTGTGGATTATTCATGAACGATATATATACGGATCATCCGTCATCTGGACAAAGTCAGGTGATGTCTATCTACGTCTATTTTATTCGCACATATTGTTTTTGTCAAAGAACAATTACTTTGGTCTATATATTTTCATGTGCAAGACAAATTTTCTGCTGCAGAAGTGACCACCATATCACCAAATTTATTGAATAACTCATATTGGGATATACAATGAGTATTGCAAAGATCATCAACTTGCCACCTTTGCCGCTAAGCTTCACCATATTGCAGCGTTCCGCTGTTCAACTATATGCTGGTTTATATCACGGTCAATTATGGAGAATCTCAAGCCAACTCCTCGAGTCGCTTTGAGACTCGAGGGCTATGATGACATGATTCAGTAAATGATTGCCAGTTTAAAGCAGACTCAAGAACTCCAGGTCATTAAAGGGAAAAATAACCCGGTCCCGGAGGTTACTGCCCTATTGGTGAAAATTTAAAGGCCGTCAGAAAATTTCCGGCTCAAAATGAAGATTCCGGTTTAAAATCCGGCTCAAGAGATATCTCTCTCCCATAAAGCTTGGAAGCTCTTAGTATCCGATTTAAAACTCCGGTTGAAAAAAGAAATTCCTCTCTCGCAAGTTTGAGTTCTCAAAAAAATTAAAGGTTTCCAAAGAGAACTTGCTGCCATGATGCGCGGTTCAAACATGGGTATCCTGCCTTATGGGCTTATCTTATTATGGTCACATGGGGGCTTCCGGCTTATTTAGCGGAGTTATGATTACCCTTTTGATCCGGCTTATATGCCATGTTTATAAAAACACTTGGGGGATTGCTACCCAGGTTAAAGGGACCAAAGAGAGTCTGTTGCAAAAGCACAACTCAAACATAGGTGCCATTGAGCATAGCTCAAAGATATTGCTTGGGGGCTCTTTGTTCTAAAGGACAAGAGTTTTTGTGACCCTTGTAATAGGCTTAAAAGCCAGGCTTGGAAGCCAGGTGTATTCACCTAAAACCCCGGGTTATCCTGCCTTTTTAAGTCTGCCACTCCGCCTAGGTAATCCTGGAACGACCCGCCGTACTTTTGACAAGTCAATCTTATACAGACCCTGAACTTGTCAAAGTTAAAACAACGATTGGTTGTGTGAAGTCTGGCTTATAAGTTTTGTATAAAGGTTTAACTCAGTGGCTGTGCGGCCCGTGAAAGCACTTGAGTTTTAGGCCTGGACACCTATGAAAGCCTTGTTTTTCTGATTTATTATTTCTATTTGAACATTTTTGAGTTCATCCTTGTTTAAAACAATTCAGGCCATGTAGCCTTAATCTTTATGACTCATATTTGAGCATATTTGGGGTTTTGATAACCTGTCCTGATAAAGGGCGTTAAGTTGCTAGGATATATTTACCTTGAGCAATCAAAATCATGCTATTGCATGCCTACGGGTCAATACACTTGATGGATTATATTATTCAAATCTTCAATAGCCAACATGGCTGGATTTTTATTACGGTTATCAATAACCAATATTATGATTGAGGTTTTCAAAGTCGCTTCAGCGCAATGGCTATTATTTTACCAATGGATATAATTTATTCTACAATGGAAGGAATAGTCTCGAGTCGCTGCAGGCTTACGACCCAGCACTTGGGGGCTACATTATTCAAATTGAGATTACATTAAATATGCAAGTCCCGTGTCACTGCCAGCATGCACCATGGCACTTGGGGGCTAATGCAAAGTCATTTTTTGCTCACCTTATTGAAGACCCGACTCATCACATCATAATGAGCCGGCCCTTGGGGGTTACCAATTGCTCCTGTTAAAAATTGAAGGTACACGTGCCTTATTCCGTTATATTGAAGGATCCACCACTCAGTTGGTAAAACACAAGGCTCTTAACCTTGTGGGCATGGGTTCAAGCCCCATGATGGGGGATACACATTGTTGTTCAAGTCTACATGATCATATCTATAAAGTCCCTGCTCCTTATTGCATAACGACCCGACCCTTGGGGGCTACACTGGTTGAAGTTTTTATGAGCATAAGACAATTACAAGTTCCAGGTTGCTGCAAGCATGACAACCCGGCACTTGGGGGCTACATATGTGGAATACTCAGTTTATGATTAATGATTGAGATGAATAACCTGGATTTCTTCAAGCTTGTGACATTCATATTGAAGCAAGTCTTAAGTTGTTACTACGTTCCCTTCTTAAGACTTGGGGGCTACAAGTGATATTCATATAAGGGAGGTACGCTTTCAAAGCTGATGTTAACAAACAATTATGACCTGGTGCCATCAGTTTTTATAACCCGGCAATTTTGGCAATGATAAATGGGCAAGTTCTACATCTTCAAGCCGGCTGAAGATAAGACTGAGTATGAAGTTGGTCTATTGACCCAGATTTTCTAGAAGAAGGAAATGACAAGGAGTTAAGGATGATCAGGTGTCGGCTTACAAAAGTTCTTAAACCGGAGCATAATCTGTCAAAATTGTTCTTGTGTTTGTTTTACAGGATTAGTTTAACATGGATAAATCCAAATTAAATTGGGGCTAATGTCGGGGATATACCCCGCAGTATGACCCAGCCGGAGTTATGACCCGGCTGGGACAGTTAAGTCAGATCATAACTCGGCAGATGTTAAGGCAGATGTTAAGTCAGATCATAACCCGGCAGATGTTAAGTCAGATCATAACCCGGCAGATGTTAAGTCAGATCATAACCCGGCAGATGTTAAGTTAGATCATAACTCGGCAAATGTTAAGTCAGATCATATCCCGGCAGATGATAAGCCAGATGGTAAGTCAGATGGTAACCCGGCAGATAGCCATAACCCAACAGACAAAGTCGCCTGGGGTTAATAAGCTCGAGACGTTAAGAAGCCCAAGATGTTAAGAAGCCCATGAAGAGAAGTCAGAATAGTTTAAGTCTTAGTCCGAGATGGACTCTACATGTAACCCACCCCTTCAACTTATATAAGGAGGGCCAGGACACCCCAAAAGAGGAGAGGAGAATCTTAAGGCTAGACATAACTAGGAGAGCCGATTTACGGCGACTCCCTCATGATGATAATAAGACCTAGCCACAAACAGCATGTAGGGTCGTTACTGGGTGATGTTTCCCGGGGCCCAAAGCTGTTTAAATCCTTGTCTTGTGTTGCGTCTCTCGATTCTGATCAACCCCTCTCAAGCTACCACATAGATGTGTTGGCCTCATGACTAAGTCCTCACACTAGGACATCTGCTGTGACAATTCCACGACAACCACCGTAAGCCATCCCAAAGGTCTTACTTGGCACAAACACTAATTAAAACACCAAAACACATCTAACCAGAGGCTAGATGAATTATTTATTGAAAAACAGAACCAAAAAGCAGAGAACAAAAATAAAATTGGGTTGCCTCCCAACAAGCGCTATTGTTTAACGCCCTTAACTAGGCATAAAACACAAATAGATCTAGGTATAATCATAGTAATGATAAGGCAAATCTCGAAAGCTCATGTCATACTTCCTTCGTTCAGCAACAAGTTTTCTTTGTGGTAAGCAAAAGTAATCAAAAGGGCTTAATTTAATGGGATAAGGATCCCTAAGATCAAGCTTGGGAGGAATTGGTTCCACCTTCGGCCCCTCATATTGTATGACCAATTCATCATTGTAAGTGTTCTTTTGGGAAAAAGTCATGAGCTTGTGTCCAAGAGAGAAACCTAATCCGTTGTTTTGTATAGCAAAATTATCATTAAGTTTAGAAATCTTATCAACTAAAACATCGGTAGGGACCCTCTTTCTTAAATTTTCATTATAAGCAACATGATCTAGAGATTGTAAACGCATTATTTCCTCTTGATTAAAGAGAACCCCCTCTATGGGAGGTCGACCACCATCTACTTTATAATGCGTGAAAATTTCACTAGCTTGTTTCATAATAAATCTAAATTCATGGGCTAGAAATATAGTGGTGGCGCGCTTAACAGAAGAATGCTCAATATTAGAAAACTCTAGAAAAATCCGTTGTATGCATGGATGCATATGAAAAAATTGTCTTTCAAGTTCAACCACAAGCAAAGATATAGCATCGGCGAGACTACTAGTTTTATGGAGAATAGATACACCTAACGTCGGTAGCACACTGGCACGAGTAAAGAAATCTTGAATAGCCCCTTTTTCAATAATACTGTTGCTACCTATGCAAAGTTTTTTAGTGTGCAAGATAGTAGATTCTTCATGAGGATTACTATTAGCAAAAGCATCAAAGTTTCCCCCATCATTACTACTATCCTTTTCAGCGATAACCTACCCAGATTCAGACATGGTAGCAACAAACCAATCTAACAAATGGGCAAACAAAAAGCAAATGAAAAAGACAAACAGAAGAGGGGCGAGGAAAAAGGCAAATATTTTTGAAAATCATTTTAGAAGTGGGGGAGAGGAAAACGAGAGGCAAATGGCGAATAATGTAATGCAAAAGATGAGAGTTTTATGATGGGTACTTGGTATGTCTTGACTTGGCGTAGATCTCCCCGGCAACGGTGCGTTAGTTTTTCCCTTGAAGAGGAAAGGGTGATGGAGTGCTATGTCTCGAGCTAGCGTTGGTTTTCCCCGAAGAGGAGGGGGTGATGCAGCACTGTAGCATAAGTATTTCCCTCAGTTTTTGAGAACCAAGGTATCAATCCAGTAGGAGGTCACGCGCAAGTCCCTCGCACCTGCACAAAACGGTAGCAACTCGCAACCAACGCTTAGGGGTTGTCAATCCCTTCACGGTCACTTACGAGAGTGAGATCTGATAGAGATAATATTTTTGGTATTTTTGGTATAAAGATGCAAAGTAAAAAGTAAAAGCAAAACAAGTAAAATAAAGTAATGGAGATTGATATGATGAGAATAGACCCGGGGGCCATAGGTTTCACTAGTGGCTTCTCTCAAGAGCATAGATATTCTACGGTGGGTGAACAAATTACTGTTGAGCAATTGATAGAATTTAGCATAGTTATGAGGTTATCTAGGTATGATCATGTATATAGGCATCACATCCGTGACAAGTAGACCGACTCCTGCCTGCATCTACTACTATTACTCCACTCATCGACCGCTATCCAGCATGCATCTAGAGTATTAAGTTAAAAACAGAGTAACGCCTTAAGCAAGATGACATGATGTAGAGGAATAAATTCATGCAATATGATAAATACCCCATCTTGTTATCCTCGATGGCAACAATACAATACGTGCCTTGCAACTCTTTCTGTCACTTAGTAAGGACACCGCAAGATTGAACCCAAAGCTAAACACTTCTCCCATTGCAAGAACTACCAATCTAGTTGGCCAAACCAAACGGATAATTCGAACAGACTTGCAAAGATAACTCAATCATACATAAAATAATTCAGAGAAGATTCAAATATTATTCATAGATAAGTTGGATCATAAACCCACAATTCATCGGTCTCAACAAACACACCGCAAAAAGAAGATTACATAGAATAGATCTCCACGAGAGAGGAGGAGAACATTGTATTGAGATCCAAAAAGAGAGAAGAAGCCATCTAGCTACTAGCTATGGACCCGAAGGTCTGAAGTAAACTACTCACACTTCATCGGAAGGGCTATGGTGTTGATGTAGAAGCCCTCCGTGATGGATGCCCTCTCCGGCGGAGCTCCGGAACAGGCCCCAAGATGGGATCTCGTGGATACAGGAAGTTGCGGCGGTGGAATTAGGTTTTTGGCTCCGTCTCTGGCCTAATGGGGGTACGTAGGTATATATAGGAGGAAGGAGCACGTCGGTGGAGCTCCGAGGGGCCCACGAGGCAGGGGGGCGCGCCCAGGGGGGGCACGCCCTCCACCCTCGTGACCTCCCCGGAAACTTCTTGGAGTAGGGTCCAAGTCTCCTGGATCACGTTCGGTGAGAAGATCATGTTCCCGAAATACTGAAATAGGCAAAAGACAGTAATTCTGGGCTGGGCCTCCGGTTAATAGGTTAGTCCCAAAAATAATATAAAAGTGGAAAATAAAGCCCAATATAGTCCAAAACAGTAGATAAAGTAGCATGGAGCAATCAAAAATTATAGATACGTTGGAGACGTATCAGGCATCCCCAAGCTTAATTCCTGCTCGTCCTCGAGTAGGTAAATGATAAAAAGAGAATTTTTGATGCGGTGTGATACTTTGGCATAATTTCAATGTAAATCTTCTTAATCATGGTATGAATATTCAGATCCGAAAGGTTCAAGACAAAAGTTCATATTGACATAAAAATGATAATACTTTAAGCATACTAATCAATAATTATGTCATCTCGAAATAACATGGCCAAAGGAAGTTCATCCCTACAAAATCATATAGTTAGGCTATGCTTCATTTTCGTCACACAAAGATGTTCCCAACTTCTATACCCCCGATGACAAGCGAAGCAATTGTTTCATACTCAAATAATCTCAAACTTTTTCAACCTTCACGCAATACATGAGCGCGAGCCATGGACATAGCACTATGGGTGGTATAGAATATGATGATGGGGATTGTGTGGAGAAGACAAAAAAGGAGAAAGTCTCACATCAACGAGGCTAATCATTGAGCTATGGAGATGCCCATCAATTGATGTTAATGCAAGGAGTAGGGATTGCCATGCAACGGATGCACTAGAGCTAAGAATGCTCAACAAAAGAAAACTAGTGGGTGTGCATCCAACTTGCTTGCTCATGAAGACCTAGGGCATTTTGAGAAAGCCCATCGTTGGAATATACAAGCCAAGTTCTATAATGAAAAATTCCCACTAGTATGAACAAGACAAATTATGAGACTCACTATATGAAAATCATGGTGCTACTTTGAAGCACAATATATGAGACTCACTACATGAAGAACAAGGTGCTACTTTGAAGCACAAGTGTGGAAAAAGAGATAGTAGCATTGCCCTTTTTATTTTCTCCTTCTTGTTTTTGGGCCTTTCTTTTTTTTCTTTTTGGCCTTTCTCTCTTTTTTTGATTGAGCAATGCTCTAATAATGATGATCATCACACTTCTATTGATTACAACTCGATACTAGAACAAGATATGACTCTATATGAATGCCTCCGGCGGTGTACCGGGATGGTGCAATGAATCAAGAGTGACATGTATGAAAAATAATTCATGGTGGCTTTGCCACAAATACGATGTCAACTACAAGATCATGCAATGGCAATATGACAAAAGTAAAGCATGTCATGATGATGATGATGATGATGATGGAAGTTGCATGGCAATATATCTCGGAATGGCTATGGAAATGCCATGATAGGTAGGTATGGTGGCTCTTTTGAGGAAGATATAGGGAGGTTTATGTGTGAAAGAGTGTATCATATCACGGGGTTTGGATGCACCGGCGAAGTTTGCACCAACTCTCAATGTGAGAAAGGGCAATGCACGGTACCGAAGAGGCTAGCAAATGGCGGAAAGGTAAAAGTGCGTATAATCCATGGACTCAACATTAGTCAAAAGAACTCATATACTTACTGCAAAAAATTTAGAAGTCATCAAAAATCAAGTACTACGCGCATGCTCCTAGGGGGATAGATTGGTAGGAAAAGACCATCGCTCGTCCCCGACCACCACTCATAAGGATGCACAAGCCAGATACACTTCATGCTTCAAATTTGTTACACAACTTTAACCATACGTGCATGCTACGGGACTTGCTAACTTTAACACAAGTATTTCTCAAATTCACAACTACTCAACTAGAACGACTATGATATTATCACCTCCATATCTCAAAACAATTATCAAGCATCAAACTTATCTTAGTATTCAACCCACTAAAAAGAAAGTTTCACATATCTTGAATACCAAGTATATTAACATTAAGCAAATTACCATGCTATTAATGACTCTCAAAATAATCTAAGTGAAGCATGAGAGATCAAGTTTCTTTAAAACAAACCACCACCGTGATCTAAAAGATCTAAGTGAAGCACTAGAGCAAAAATTATCACGCTCAAAAAGATATAAGTGAAGCACATAGAGTAAACTATCAAGCTCAAAAGATATAAGTGAAGCACATAGAGTATTCTAACAAATTTCAATTCATACATGGCTCTATCAAAAGGTGTGTACAGCAAGGATGATTGGGGTAGACTAACAAGCAAAGACACAAATAATACACATATCATGTGGTGAATAAAAATATAGCTCCAAGTAAATTACGGATGGAAGTGGACGAAAGAGGAGATGCCTTCCGGGGCATCCCCAAGCTTTGACTTTTTGGTGTCCTTGGATTATCTTGGGGGTGCCATGGGCATCCCCAAGCTTAGGCTCTTGCCACTCCTTGTTCCATAATCCATCAAAATAGCTCCAAGTAAAGGCCTTATTTCGACTATAAGCATGAGGAGAATTTAACACGGATTGCAACAAGGAAATACAATCAATTAAAAGAGCAATTTTCATAGTTAAATTCCTTGAGATCCAAAATAGTGGGTTTAGCAATATCTAGATTTTTATTTCTTTCAATCCTTTTTTTATCAATTTCATCATCAGGATCTAAAAACTCAGAATTCTTAGAACGCCTTCTAGGTAAGGGAAGATCATAATCAGATTCATCAAGATTCACATTGCAAAACAACGATTTAATAGGGGACACATCAATAACTTTTAGATCTTCATCTTGATTCTCATAGTTATTCGGTTTAGCGGCCATCTTATTGACTAAGGTGGCTTGCATATCCGAAATTTCAGCGGTCATTTTTTCAAGATGAGCAATTTGGGCTCTTACACCATCAAATTCTTTGGACATATCATCGAGCTCTTTATTCATATAACTCATAAAACTCTTTAGTTCCTTAAGCTCGTTTCTAAAGAAATTATTATGCTCAAATTGCAAGACCATAAACTTCCTGACATTGTTTTCGATATCTTCTAGCCTTTTAAGGTGAAGATCACCAGAATTAGGTAAGGCCATCGTGACGAACAAGCAAGCAAACTAACACACGAGCAAACAAAAGGCAAAGGGAAAAAGAGGAGGAGATTGGGAAAGAGAGGGCGAATAAAACGGCAAGGGTGAAGTGGGGGAGAGGAAAACGAGAGGCAAATGGCAAATAATGTAATGCGAGAGATAGAGATTGTGATGGGTACTTGGTATGTTGACTTTTGCGTAGGCTTCCCCGGCAACGGCGCCAGAAATGGCTCGTTGACGAGAGAGTAAATCTTGACTTGATTTGGCGTAGGCCTCCCCGCAACAGCGCCAGAAATCCTTCTTGCTACGTCTCGAGCTAGCGTTGGTTTTCCCCAAAGAGGAGGGGGTGATGCAGCACTGTAGCGTAAGTATTTCTCTCAGTTTTTGAGAACTAGGGTATCAATCCAGTAGGAGGTCACGCGCAAGTCCCTCGTACCTGCACAAAATGGTATCAACTCGCAACCAACGCTTAGGGGTTGTCAATCCCTTCACGGTCACTTACGAGAGTGAGATCTGATAGAGATAATATTTTTGGTATTTTTGGTATAAAGATGCAAAGTAAAAAGTAAAAGCAAAACAAGTAAAATAAAGTAATGGAGATTGATATGATGAGAATAGACCCGGGGGCCATAGGCTTCACTAGTGGCTTCTCTCAAGAGCATAGATATTCTACGGTGGGTGAATAAATTACTGTTGAGCAATTGATAAAATTTAGCATAGTTATGAGGTTATCTAGGTATGATCATGTATATAGGCATCACGTCCGTGACAAGTAGACTGACTCCTGCCTGCATCTACTACTATGACTCCACTCATCGACCGCTATCCAGGATGCATCTAGAGTATTAAGTTAAAAACAGAGTAACGCCTTAAGCAAGATGACATGATGTAGAGGAATAAATTCATGCAATATGATAAATACCCCATATTGTTATCCTCGATGGCAAGATTGAACCCAAAGCTAAACACTTCTCCCATTGCAAGAACTACCAATCTAGTTGGCCAAACCAAACGGATAATTCGAACAGACTTGCAAAGATAACTCAATCATACATAAAAGAATTCAGAGAAGATTCAAATATTATTCATAGATAAGTTGGATCATAAACCCACAATTCATCGGTCTCAACAAACACACCGCAAAAAGAAGATTACATCGAATAGATCTCCACGAGAGAGGGGGAGAACATTGTATTGAGATCCAAAAAGAGAGAAGAAGCCATCTAGCTACTAGCTATGGACCCGAAGGTCTGAAGTAAACTACCACACTTCATCGGAAGGGATATGGTGTTGATGTAGAAGCCCTCCGTGATGGATGACCTCTCCGGCGGAGCTCCGGAACAGGCCCCAAGATGGGATCTCGTGGATACAGGAAGTTGCGGCAGTGGAATTAGGTTTTTGGCTCCGTCTCTGGTCTAATGGGGGTACGTAGGTATATATAGGAGGAAGGAGCACGTCGGTGGAGCTCCGAGGGGCCCACGAGGCAGGGGGGCGCGCCCAGGGGGGGCACGCCCTCCACCCTTGTGACCTCCCCGGAAACTTCTTGCAGTAGGGTCCAAGTCTCCTGGATCACATTCGGTGAGAAGATCACATTCCCGAAGGTTTCATTCCATTTGGACTCCGTTTGATATTCTGTTTCCTCAAAATACTGAAATAGGCAAAAAACAGCAATTCTGGGCTGGGCCTCCGGTTAATAGGTTAGTCCCAAAAATAATATAAAAGTGGAAAATAAAGCCCAATATAGTCCAAAACAGTAGATAAAGTAGCATGGAGCAATCAAAAATTATAGATACGTTGGAGACGTATCATGCAGCAAAGTAGAGATAAGTATTTCCCTTAGTTAGAGAACCAAGGTATCAATCCAGTAGGAAACAACACACTAATCACCAATACCTGCACAAACAATCAAACCACTTGCACCCAACGCGATAAAGGGGTTGTCAATCCCTTCAGGGTCACTTGCAAAAGTGAGATCTGATAGGGATAGATAAATAAAACTAAATAAAAGATAAAATATTTTGGGGTTTCTTGGTTTATAGATCGGAAAGTAAAAGATTGCAAAATAGTAGATCGAAAACTTATATGATGGAAAATAGACCCGGGGGCCATAGGTTTCGCTAGAGGCTTCTCTCAAGATAGCAAATAATATGGTGGGTGAACAAATTATTGTCGAGCAATTGATAGAAAAGCGCAAAGTTATGACGATATCTAAGGCAATGATTACGAAATATAGGCATCACGTCTGTGTCAAGTAGAACGACTCCTGCCTGCATCTACTACTATTACTCCACACATCGACCGACTCCTGCCTGCATCTAAAGTATTAAGTTCATGAAGAACAGAGTAACGCTTTCAGTAAGATGACATGATGTAGAGGAATAAACTCAAGCAATATGATGTAAACCCCATCTTTTTATCCTCGATGGCAACAATACAATATGTGCCTTGCTGCCCCTACTGTCACTAGGAAAGGACACCGAAATATTGAACCCAAAGCTAAGCACTTCTCCCATTGCAAGAAAAACCAATCTAATTGGCCAAACCAAACCGATAGTTCGAAGAGAATTACAAAGATATCAAATCATACATAAAAGAATTCAGAGAAGATTCAAATAATATTCATAGATAAACTGATCATAAATCCACAATTCATCGGATCTCGACAATCACACCGCAAACAAAGATTACATCGAGGAGAACATGGTATTGAGAATCAAAGAGAAAGAGAATAAGCCATCTAGCTACTAGCTATGGACCCGTTGGTCCGAGGTAAACTACTCACGCTTCATTGGAAGGGCAATAGAGTTGATGTAGGTGCCCTCCGTGATCGAATCCCCCTCCAACAGGATGCCGGAAAAGGCCCCAAGATGGGATCTCACGGGAACAGAAGGTTGCGGCAGTGGAAAAGTGTTTTCGTGGATGCTTCTGGTGGATTGGGAATATATGTGAATATATAGAGGCAGAACTAGGTCACGGGAGTCACGAGGAGGCCATAAGGCAGGGGCCACGCCCTCCCCCCTTGTCGCCGCCTCGTGGCTCTTCTGACTTGAACTCCAAATCTCCAGGGTGTCTTCTGGTCCAAGAAAAATCATCGTGAAAGTTTTATTTAATTTGGACTTTGTTTGGTATTCCTTTTCTGTGAAGCTCAAAAACAAGGGAAAAACAGAAACTGGTGCTGGGCTCTAGGTTAATAGGTTAGTCCCAAAAATAATGTAAAATATCATATTAATGCATGTAAAAGATCCAAAACAGATAATATAATAGCATGGAACAATAAAAAATTATAGATACCTTGGAGACGTATCAAGCATCCCCAAGCTTAATTCCCGCTCGTCCTCGAGTAGGTAAATGATAAAAACAGACTTTTTTATGTGGAATGCTACCGAACACATTTATCCATGTAATTTTTCTTTATTGTGGCATGAATATTCAAATCCATAAGATTCAAAACAAAAGTTTAATATTGACATAAAAACAATAATACTTCTAGCATACTACACAACTTTATTGTTGTAGACACGTGATGGGCCTCCAAGCGCAGAGTTTTGTAGGACAGTAGCAATTTTCCCTCAAGTGGATGACCTAAGGTTTATCAATCCGTGAGAGGTGTAGGATGAAGATGGTGTCTCTCAAATGACCCTGCAATCAAATACAAGAACTCTCTTGTGTCCCCAACACACCCAATACAATGGAAAATTGTATAGGTGCACTAGTTCGATGAAGAGATGGAGATAAAAGTGTAATATTGATAGTAGAAATATATATTTATAATCTGAATGAATAAAAACAGCAAGGTAGCAAATAGAAAACGGGCACAAAAATGGTATTGCAATGCTTAAAAACAAGGCCTAGGGTCCGTACTTTCACTAGTGCAATCTCCCAACAATTCTAACATAGTTGGATCATATGATTATCCCTCAAAGTGCAACAAAGAATCACTCCCGAGTTCCTATTAGCGGAGAACAAAAGATAGAAATTGTTTGTAGGGTACGAGACCACCTCAAAGCTATTCTTTCCGCTCGATCTATTCAAGAGATTGTACTAAAATAACGTAAAGCTATTTTTTCTGTTCGATCTATCCTAGATTTTGTACTAGAATAACACCAAAGCATATTCATATTCATAATACTCAATCCACACAAAGAACTACAAAGAGACCCCAAAGTTTCTATCGGAGTAAAGATAATAAAAACGTGCATCAACCCCTATGCATCGATTACCCCAATATCACCGCGGGAATCCGCAAGTTGAGTGCCATAACGTATATCAAGTGAATCAACATGATACCCCATTGTCACCTCAAGTATTCATACCGGAAGACATAAATCATGTGTTCTCAAATCTGAACATTCAATCCGACATGACAAAACTTCAAAGGGTAAAGATTCAATTCATCACAACAAGAGTGTACAGGGGAGAAACATCATATGATTTGACTATATTAGCAAAGCCCATGATATAGATCACGAGAGTGAGAGAGATTAATCACATGGATACTGGTACAAACCCTCAGCCCCGAGGGTGGAATACTCCTTCCTCATCGTGGTGGCCGCTGGGATGATGAAGATGGCCATCGGAGATGATTCCCCCTCCGACAGGGTGCCGGAACGGGTCTAGATTGGTTTTAGGTGGCTATGGAGCCCTGGGGTGGCGGAACTTCTGATCTAGGTTAACCCCGAAGGGTTTCGGAATATTTGAGAATTTATAGTGCAAAGAAGGGGTGCGGGAGGCCACCCAGGTGGGCACAACCCACTTGGGCGCGCCTGGGCCCCCAGGCGTGCCATGGTGGGTTGTGCCCCCCTCATGGCACCACCCATGTGCTTCTTTGGCCCACTGTTGGTCTTCTGGTCCAAAAAAATCCACAAAAAGTTTCGTGGTGTTTGAACTCCGTTCGATATTGATTTCCTACGATGTAAAAAATAAGCAAAAAACAACAGCTGGCACTGGGCACTGGGTTAATAGGTTAGTCCCAAAAATGATATAAAGTTGCTATAAAATGATTGTAAAACATCCAAGAATGATAAAATAATAGCATGAATACTTAATAAATTATAGATAAGTTGAAGACGTATCAGCATCCCCAAGCTTAATTCCTACTCATCCTCGAGTAGGTAAATGATAAAATAAATAATTTACAAAGTGTGAATGCTAGAAAAGTGAACAAGTTTAATCAATGATAATTTCAATCACTTTTCCTAGCATCATAACAACAATTCTTTCTTATAAAACTTCTCATGTTATAGTGGCAACCAATTCACCTGTTAAGGTTCAAACAATGAATTCTCTTGAAACCCAACAACCTATGTTCTTAGTCACCAAGCAATTGCAATTCAACTTATTCAATAGAGTTTAAGTAAGAGCTCCACATACTCAACCATCATATAGTCTTCTATGATTGCTAACACTCGCTGCGTACACATGAGCAAAGCGTTTCAACCGGACACATAGAAGATAGAGGCTTATTGTTTTACCTCCCAACGTATTCACCTCAAGGGTGATGTCAACAATAATAACTCATGCTACCCATATTCAACTGGACATATGTGCCTAGATCTTTCCTCACCACATGATGCTTGCCAAAGGAGAAAAATAAAAGGGAATAGAGAGAAAAACTTTGACTCTTTGCATAAAAGTAAATACTGAAAAGTAAAAGATAGGCCCTTCGCAGAGGTAAGCAGAGGTTGCCATGCGCTTATTTGTTTTTATGCTCAACCCCTTAGTGCAAAAGAACGTCACGTTGTATTGCCCCTTATGATAGCAACCTTTATTATGCAGTCCGTCGCTTTTGCCATCACAAGTTCGTACAACGCTCAATTTTCTCTCACACTTTTAGAAGCAATTTCTATTGCCTTATTGCACCGATGACAACTTACTTGAAGGATCTTGCTCAATCCTTAGGTAGGTATGGTGGACTCTTGAAAATAAGATTTGGGTTTAAGGGTTTTTGGATGCACAAGTAGTATCTCTACTTGGTGCGGAATTTTTGGCTAGCAAAGATGGGGGGCAAGCACCACATGTTGAACGATCTATGACAATATAACTTCTATATGAATATGAACAAACATAAATCATTACGTTGTATTCCTTGTCCAACGTCAACAATTTTGGCATATAATATTTTGATGGGGGCTCACAATCACAAAAGATTTCCATGATAGTATATTTATATGTGAAAGTTCTCTTCCTTATACTAATTATTCGTGAATTGCTTGTATGAACAATATTGTGATTGTCAAGCCTCAAAAGATTTCACTTTTAAACCCAATGTTAAGCTACCACTAGGCATGATATCATTTCAACTTCATGACATTCAATTTATTCAACAATTTACTCATAGGATATAAGTGAAGCACAAGAGCAATTTTATAGAAAAGAGCTTCATTGACGAGATGTGAATGCCGCTTACTTAGCCTCCCTGACAACTATTTGAGGACTCTATTTTATTTAAAAACTTTCAAATCTAAGTACTTTATTAAAACAGCAAGAAAAACAAAATAAAATATCAATACAAGGATAGCACACATCAGGTGAAGAAGCAAAAACTTAGGCTCAACCGATACTAACCGATAATTGTTGAAGAAAAAAGGTGGGATGCCTACAGGGGCATACCCAAGCTTAGATGCTTGAGACTTCTTGAAATATTATCTTGGGATGCCTTGGGCATCCCCAAGCTTGAGCTTTTGTGTCTCCTTAGTTCCTCCCATATCACGGTTTTCCTAAATCTCAAAAGCTTCATCCACACAAAACTCAACAAGAACTCGTGAGATAAGTTAGTATAAACTAATGCAAAAACCTTATCATAATCTACTATAGCAAACCATAAAATTATTATTCAATATTGCATACTAAATGCCTCTGCATATTTAATACTCCTATCCTCAAATAGAATCATTAAAAAAGCAAACATATGCAAACAATGCAAACATAACAACAATTGGCTAAAATAGTATAGTCTGTAAAGAATGCAAGAGTATCAGTACTTCCCTAACTCCAAAAGTTATGAACATTTGCCAAACTGTAGAAATTTATCAGAGCTCATTTTGCAAAAAAAAAATCAACATTTTATCACATTCTGAATTTTCTAGGGAATTTTTGCAACATCGATAAACTTTCTGTTTTGAAACAGCAACAAGTAGACTTGCAAAATAAGCATGGCAAAGGCTATACTTGATATTTTTATTGAAAAGAAAGATGCAAAATATTATTCTAAATAACATCAAGCAAATCCTAGCAAAAGAAAATGATGCTCCAAGCAAAACACATATCATGTGATGAATGAAAACATAGCTCCAAGTGAGGTTACCGATAATGTTGGAAACGAAAGACGGGATGCTTTCCGAGGCATCCCCAAGCTTAGTTGCTTGGATCTTTCTTGAATATTACCTTGGGGTGCCTTGGGCATCCCCAAGGTTAGAGTCTCGTCACTCCTTATTCTACTCATATCGACATCTCACCCAAAACTTGAAAACTTCAATCACACAAAACTTTAAGGAACTTTATGAGATAGGTTATTATGATAAAGAGCAAACCATTCCACTTTTGGTACTGCCAAAGACAAGATTGATAATTATTCTCACACAATGCCTACTATATCATATCATTTCCACGAGTAGGGCCTTTTGGAGCTCGGCCTCCATGGATGCCAGATTTTTTGAAAAATTCAAAATTGGCACTTTTCAATTTCAATAAAATCTGGAAAAAAAATCATATGAGTAAACAAGGATATTATGTGTATGTGTGTAAAATTTAAGAATGAAATATCCTAAAATGCGATCTGTGTAAAAAAGACAAATTCATGGACTTTGA
Source organism: Triticum urartu (assembly GCF_003073215.2). Taxonomy (NCBI): domain Eukaryota; kingdom Viridiplantae; phylum Streptophyta; class Magnoliopsida; order Poales; family Poaceae; genus Triticum; species Triticum urartu. The sequence continues at coordinate 318,506,755 of NC_053023.1, read as the reverse complement.
GGATGAATAGTGCATCTACTAAAAAGCCTTAGATTTGTTCTTTTTGTGTAGAACTCATTTTAATGTGTTTCGTCCTGAAAATTTACACACATATGCTTTATGTCTCTAAGTATGTGTGTAATTTTTTTCAAAAAAAAATTGAAACGTGAAAGTTTGAATTTTGACCAAGTCAAACTCGGGCTCCATGGAGCCCGAGCTCTAAAGAGCATTTTCGCATTTCCACAATTTGTATTGAGCAATATAAGCCATAGAAACTAGAAAACAAGCAAACTATGCATTGAAAACAGAATCTGTCAAAAATAGAACAGTTTGTAGTAATCTGTACTCCAACCATACTTCCACTACTCCAACAATTCTGAAAAAGTAGGACCACGTGAGCAATTTGTATATTAATCTTCTGCAAAAAGAATAAACTCAAAAGCGCTCTAGGTTAAAAACTAGAATTATTTTCGTGAGCGCAAACATTTCTGTTTTTCAGCAAGATCAAATCAACTATCACCCAACATGATCCTAAAGGCTTTACTTGGCACTTTATTGAAACGAAAGCAATAAAACATGATAAATACGGTAGCATAATCATGTGAACACACAAAAACAGTAGGTAAAAGTGTTGGGTTGTCTCCCAACAAGCGCTTTTCTTTAATGCCTTTTAAGCTAGGCATGATGATTTCAATGATGCTCGCTAAAAAATAAGAATTGAAACATGAAGAGAGCATCATGAAGCATATAAGTAGCACATTTATGTCTAACCCACTTCCTATGCATAGGGATTTTGTGAGCAAACAACTTATGGGAACAAGAATCAACTAGGATGGGAAGGCAAAACAAGTGCAACTTCAAAACAATCAACACATAGAGAAGAAACTTGATATTATTGAGATATGTAAGAGCATAAGTTCCTTCCTCATAATAATTTTCAGAAACATCATGAATGGATTCAACAATATAACTATCACATACAGCACTCTTTTCATGATGCTCAAACATAGAAGATTTATCACTCTTTATGGCATAGATGTCATCATAATAATCATCATAGATAGCAACTTCATTGTAAAAGTCAATTGAAACCTCTTTCAAAATAGTGGATGTATCACTAAATAGAGTCATGACCTCTCCAAATCCACTTTCATCAATATTGTAATAAGATTCAACACCCTCCAAAATAGTGGGATCACTACTACCTAGAGTTGACTCCAAACCCACTTTTATCAATGTAATCATCATAAATAGGAGGCATGCTATCATCATAATAAATTTTCTTATCAAAAGTAGAAGGAATCAAAGGATCATATTCATTAAGCAAAGCATCCCCAAGCTTAGGACAAGCATTATTTTCTGTAAATAAATCTTCAAACATATCATACTCATTAAACATAACATCCCCAAGCTTGTGGTTTTGCATGTCATCACAACCATTCTTATCAATAGCATGAATGGCACCAATAGTATAGAAAACATTATTATCATATTCTTCTAAGCAAGTGCTAAATAGATTTTCAAGATCATAAGGGATATCGTTGTCTTCCCAATCATAATCATTACAACAAGTAGTAGGTATCACAAAATCATACTCAATATCATCGTCCTCCATCAACATATTTGATTCACTTTCATGAGGCACAATGGTGATAGGAGCAACATTATTTGGGAGAGATACCTTTTTACCTTTATTCTTTCTTCTTTTCTTCTTCTTCACCACATCATGTGTGGGTTTAATTAATTCTTTAAAGCTTCTTGTTGGAAGAGATTGATTGGATAGGAAGCTCCTCCTCATTACCTGATTCATCATAATAAACACTAGGAGGGTATTGGGAAATATTTTCCCTTTCATTGGTACTCTATTCATATTCTATTTGTTTTCTTGTCTTTAGATAGTTGGCAGTATAAGGATTCTCAATGCAATTTACCGTACAAGACATATAAATTTCCTCTAGATCAAAATCAAGAAATCTCTTGGGATTTGGGAAACCCTTAGTTATATGTTTCATTTCTTCATACCCCAAAAGAAGACTAAGCTCTTTATGATGCTCAAGGGAAATCAAGTTATCACAATTTTTGGACACGATTTGATTGAAACAAATTGCATTGGATATTTAAATGACCACATTCATTGCAAAGTTCACAAGGATGGAGAAAAAATTACATCTTTCAGCACAACCATCTAGCCTCTCTTGCAACTTTTCATTTCTAAATATTTATGCTTCTTACAAAATCTATCTTCCCTTTTTGGTGTGCAAATGCATTCCCAATTCACTCCGCAAAAATTGACATGTTATAAGAAACATTTTTGTCATGACTTGTGCAATCATCATTAGCATTTTGGATATTCAAAGAATTTATACTAACAACATTGCAATCATGCTCATCATTCAAATATTTTGTGCCAAATATTTTATTGACTTCTTCTTCTAACAATTGAGCACAATTTTTTGAACCATCATTTTCAAGAAAGATGTTATAAAGATGATTAATAATATGATGCAACCTCAATTCCATTTTTTGTAGTTTTCTTTTTATAAACCAAACTAGTGATAAAAAAAGAAACTAAAATATTCAATTGCAAGATCTAAAGATATACCTTCAAGCACTCACCTCCCCAGCAACGGTGCTAGAAAAGAGCTTGATGTCTACTACGCAACTTTATTATTGTAGACACGTGTTGGGCCTCCAAGCATAGAGTTTTGTAGGACAGTAGCAATTTTCCCTCAAGTGGATGACCTAAGGTTTATCAATCCGTGAGATGTGTAGGATGAAGATAGTCTCTCACAAACAACCCTGCAATCAAATAGAAGAAATCTCTTGTGTCCCCAACACACCCAATACAATGGCAAATTATATAGGTGCACTAGTTCGGCGAAGAGATGGTGATAAAAGTGTAATATTGATGGTCGAATATATTTATATAGTCTGAATAAATAAAAACAGCAAGGTAGCAAATAGTAAACGGGCACAAAAACGGTATTGCAAAGCTTAAAAACAAGGCCTAGAGTCTGTACTTTCACTAGTGCAATCTCCCAACAGTGCTAACATAGTTGGATCATATGATTATCCCTCAAAGTGCAACAAAGAATCACTCCCGAGTTCCTATTAGCGGAGAAAAAAAGATAGAAATTGTTGGTAGGGTACAAGACCACCTCAAAGCTATTCTTTCTGCTCGATCTATTCAAGAGTTCGTACTAAAATATCGCAAAGCTATTTTTTCCGTTCGATCTATCCTAGAGTTCATACTAGAATAACACCAAAGCATATTCATATTCATAATACTCAATCCACACAAAGAACTACAAAGAGACCCCAAAGTTTCTATCAGAGAAAAGATAATAAAAACATGCATCAACCCCTATGGATAGATTACCCCAATATCAGCGCGAGAATCCGCAAGTTGAGTGCCATAACGTATATCAAGTGAATCAATATGATACCCCATTGTCACCTCAAGTATTCATACCGTAAGACATACATCATGTGTTCTCAAATATGAACATTCAATCCGACATCACAAAACTTCAAAGGGTAAAGATTCAATTCATCACAACAATAGTGTACAGGGGAGAAACATCATATGATCCGACTATATTAACAAAGCCCATGATATGGATCACGAGAGAGAGATTAATCACATAGCTACTGGTACAAACCCTCAGCCCCGAGGGTGGACTACTCCCTCCTCATCGTGGTGGCCGCCGGGATGATGAAGATGGCCACCGGAGATGATTCCCCCCTCTGGCAGGGTGCCGGGACGGGTCTAGCTTGGTTTTCGGTGGCTATGGAGCCCTGCGGCGGTGGAATTTCTGATCTAGGTTAACCCCGAATGGTTTCGAAATATTTGGGAATTTATAATGCAAAGAAGGGGTGCTTTATAGTGCAAAGAAGGGGTGCGGGAGGCCACCGAGGTGGGCACAACCCACCTGGGCGCGCCTGGGCCCCCAGGCGCGCCCTGGTGGGTTGTGCCCCCTGGGGCACCACCCAGGTGCTTCTTTGGCCCACTGTTGTCTTCTGGTCCAAAAAATCCACAAAAAGTTTCGCGGTGTTTGGACTCCATTTGATATTGATTTCCTGCAATGTAAAAAACAAGCAAAAAACAGCAACTGGCACTGGGCACTGGGTCAATAGGTTAGTCCCAAAAAATGATATAAAGTTGCTAAAAATGATTGTAAAACATCCAAGAATGATAAAATAACAGCATGAATACTTCATAAATTATAGATACGTTGGAGACGTATCAGTGCTCTAAAAAGATATAAGTGAAGCACTAAGCAAAATTGCCCTAGCTGAAAAGATATAAGTGAAGCACATAGAGTATTCTAATACAATCACGATTCATGCGTGTCCCTCTCAAAAGGTGTGTACAACAAGGATTATTGTGGCAAACTAAAAAGCAAAGACTCATATAATACAAGACGCTCCAAGCAAAACACATATCATGTGGTGAATAAAAATATAGCCTCAAGTAAAGTTACTGATAGACGAAGACGAAAGAGGGGATGCCTTCCGGGGCATCCCCAAGCTTAGGCTCTTGTTTGTCCTTGAATATTACCTTTGGGTGCCTTGGGCATCCCCAAGCTTAGGCTCTTGCCACTCCTTATTCCATAGTCCATCAAATCCTTACCCAAAACTGAAAACTTCACAACACAAACTCAACAGAAAATCTCATAAGTTCCGTTAGTATAAGAAAATAAATCACCACTTTTGGTTATGTTGTGAAATCATTCTTCATTTATATTGGTGTAATATCTACTATATTCCGACTTTTCCATGGTTCATACCCCCCCGATACTACCCACAGATTCATCAAAATAAGCAAACAACATATAGAAACAGAATCTGTCAAAAACAGAACAGCCTGAAGTAATCGGTAACTCTAGAATACTTCTGTAACTCCAAAAATTCTGAAAATTAGGACAACCTGGGAAATTTGTGTACCAATCTTGTGCAAAACGAATCAGATTAAAATCATGCTTCTGTAAGAAATGAAAATTATTTTCCTGGGCGCAAAAGTTTCTGTTTTTTCAGCAAGATCAAAACAACTACCACTGTCGGGGATATACCCCGCAATATGACCCGGAGGAAGTTATGACCCAGCTGGGACAGTTAAGTCAGATCATAACCCGGTAGATGTTAAGGCAGATGTTAAGTCAGATCATAACCCGGTAGATTTAAGTCAGATCGTAACCCGGCAGATGTTAAGGCAGATGATAAGGCAGATGTTAAGTCAGATCATAAACCGGCAGATGTTAAGTCAGATCATAACCGTAGATGTTAGTCAGATCATAACCCGACAGATGATAAGTCAGATGGTAAGTCAGATGGTAACCCGGCAGATAGAGTCGCTTGGGGTTAATAAGCCCGAGACGTTAAGAAGGCCCAAGATGTTAAGAAGCCCATGAAGAGAAGTCTGAATAGTTTAAGTCTTAGTCCGAGATGGACTCTACATGTGACCCGCCCCTTCAACTTATATAAGGAGGGGCAGGGCACCCCAAGAGAAGAGAGGAGAATCTTAAGGCTAGACATAACTAGGAGAGCCGGTTTACGGCGACTCCCTCATGATGATAATAAGACCTAACCACAAACAGCATGTAGGGTCGTTACCGGATGATGTTTCCCGGGGCCCGAAGCTGTCTAAATCCTTGTCTTGTGTTGCGTCTCTCGATTCCCATCAACCCCTCTCAAGCTACCACATAGATGCGTTGGCCTCACGACTAAGTCCTCACACTAGGACATCTGCCGTGACAATTCCACGACAGTTGGCGCCCACCGTGGGGCCTGCGCACGGTGGTGATGAGTTCTTGGAGGGATCTTTTCTCAGGGATCGAGAAGTTCATAATTTTGGATGAAGAGAAACCGGCTTGGAAAGATTTGCATCAGTTTTGAGTTTATCAGTCTAAAACAGCAGTCGGATCTAATGCCCGGGCGAGGTTTTGAGTTCAAGGGAAATTAGGGTTAAGTCACTGAGGATCCGGTGATCCTTCGAAACCGAAGGCATCAATATTTGCTACGGTCGCTGACATAAGTGACAGCGGAGTCAAACTAACCACGACTCGGCCTCTAAATCGCTGCCAAAAAGAGCTAATTACTACTACTTGTTGAGTCACGCGTGGAGTCAAGATGGTTTTTAACTAGTGGTCGGTGTCGTTTTTTGCTAAGTCGCCCCTGTTGTGGTGCGTCAAGTTACACCCGAAGCCGTTCCGAGCCGGGCCTACCTTGTCTCGGGGCCGGTCTGCTCTTCTGCCGAGGTTCGCCGCGACCCACCTCCGCCTTGTCAAGACGCCGCCCCGGTCAACCCGCCATGGCTTTAACCCACCGCTCCAAGCGTCGTTCTGCTAAGTTGCCAAGCCGTCTCCGAACCGCTCTGAGCTACCTCCGAGTTGACGGCATGCCACTACTGCGGCCTTACCTCGCTTCTGGGGTAACTCCAAGCCAGCAGCTCGCCTTTGCCGTGGACCCGCCTGGTTCGCCTGCGCCGTTGACCCGCCGAGGCGCGCTGGCTACTGTACTCCAACAACACGGCTCGTCTCTACCGTCCTCTACTGCCATAAGCGCCATGGCCGAGCCGGCGCTGCCGCTCTCCGCTTTGACCACGCTGCTTATATCTGCTGCAAGTCGCTCACGGCCGCCTTGCCTCAAACCGCCATCGTGGTCCCCCGCTTCGTCGACTCACTGCTCCTGTGGCCATACCAAGCCACCTCATTGAGAAAGCATGTGCCAGACTAGATTGAGACAAGTTGAAGTTTTCGCCTTCATACGGCACAGCAAGTCACCAGGTCAAAGATTCTTCAGGAATTCCACTGACAAAGTTTTACAACGGCTGATCAGACTATATGTTTTCCCGCGCGTACAATACCAAAGGGTTAAATACGTTGGGGCTCCTGCTCTTTGTACCGTACAAATCCTGCAGGAGTTAAATTGATATGGCTCTCTGAGATCAAACAAAAGACAGTGCAGATTGCGACCATGCTTCAGGTTCGAGCCCAGAGAATCAATCAAATCTACTGGAGATGGAAACTACAACCGTCATCACACAACGCCACTTCGAGTGTAGAAGCTGCTAACCCAGTTTGGCCTTACCTCTGTTTCAAAGTGGTCATCTTGGGCGCTGTTGTGTCGAGCCGCTGCCGCTACCGCAGCCTTACTCGTTGCCCGCGCCTTTAGCCGCCCGATGCCTTCACTGCTGCGGCCTTTGCCTCTGGCTGACTCACGCTGCCCGCGGCCGGTTTATGAATCGCCCCAGCCGGGTCACCTCCACCGTTGTTATGACTCACTACATCACCAGCCTGCGATGCTGCACCGCCGCAGGGAACCTCTAAACCGTTAGGCCGGCCTGGGCCCTGCCACCGCCGCCGCTGCACTTATGAACCGCCACTGCGCCAGGTCACCTTCTATTTCCATCGATCCCGCCCTAAGAGGCCTGCCACCGTTGTCGACACGCGGGCACCGCCTCTGCTGCTTTGAGCCATCATGATCTGCCGTGGGCGAACCGCCCCCACCTTGGAGCAGTGCCGCAGCGAGTTACCTCTGCCATCGTGGCCGTGGCCTCCCATTTCCACGGTTGCAGCCTCGTCAAATTGCCTTGGCCTTAACCCGCCTCTGCTACGGTGCCGCCTGGAGCTGCTTGGCCACGACCCGTCTCTGAGCACGCCCACGCCGGCTCACCTTCGCCATTGAATCTACTTCCTCCATTGTGGCTCTTCCTGCCACTACGGGTACTCCACGTCAAGCATTCAACCGCCGTTCCTCTTCAACCTGACGCTGGCTCAGCCGCGCCTCGCCGGCAGGCCGCCTCAGTGTGCCTCGAATCGGCTGTCCCTCACTGAGCCGCCGCATTCGTCTTCACCCGCCACTACAGTGTAACCACCTTGCCACTCCTCCATGAGTCGCCCCGTTTTAGTGCTCCTCGGCGCCGCCTCCGTCGACCTGCTGGTTCACCTCGCCTCTAGACCGCGGTTTTCGATCTTCCATGGCCACGGTCGTCGCCTTCATTACCAAGCACCCCGCCTCTGCTCTAAGTCACCACAGTGCCGCTTTAAACCACCGGCCCGTTGTCTTGCGGGTGTTGCATCCAGAATCGCCGCTGCGAGCTGCCTGTGGTCCTGCTTCTGCCACGCTCAATCTGTGGGCTTTGACCCACCGGGCTTCTCCGTTCAGCTCGGTGACGTCCCATGAACTCTAGATCCAGCTGAGTGTCGGGGAGAGAGCTTCGTTAGCACGAGGCGTGATGACGGTGATGATGAAGTTACCGACGCAGGGCTTCGCCTAAGCACTACAACGATATGACCGAGGTGGAAATCTGTGGAGGGGGGCACCGCACACGGCTAAGAGATCAACTTGTATGTCTATGGGGTGCCCCCTCCCCCGTATATAAAGGAGTGGAGGAGGGGAGGGCCGTCCTCTCTATGGCGCGCCCTAGGGGGAGTCCTACTCCCACTGGGAGTAGGATTCCCCCCTTTCCCTAGTAGGAGTAGGAGAGAAGAGAGAAGGAAGGAAGGGGGGGGCCGCCCACCCAATTCGGATTGGGCTAGGGGGCACCCTCCACCTTTCCCTTCCTCTCCTCTTACCACTAAGGCCCAATAAGGCCCATATACTCCCCGGGGGTTTCGGTAACCTCCCGGTACTCCGGTAAATGCCCGAACTCATCCAGAACCATTCCGATGTCCAACATAGGCTTCCAATATATCAATCTTTATGTCTCGACCATTATGAGACTCCTCGTCATGTCCGTGATCACATCCGGGACTCCGAACTACCTTCGTTACATCAAAACACATAAACTCATAATACCGATCGTCACCGAACGTTAAGCGTGCGGACCCTGCGGTTCAAGAACTATGTAGACATGACCGAGACTCATCTCCGGTAAATAACCAATAGCGGAACATGGATGCTCATATTGGTTCCTACATATTCTACGAAGTTCTTTATCGGTCAAACTGCATAACAACATATGTTGTTCCCTTTGTCATCGGTATGTCACTTGCTTGAGATTCGATCGTCGGTATCTTAATACCTAGTTCAATCTCCTTTCCGGCAAGTCTCTTTACTCGTTCCGTAATGCTACATCCCGTAACTAACTCATTAGTTACATTGCTTGCAAGGCTTATAGTGATGCGCATTACCGAGAGGGCCTAGAGATACCTCTCCGATACATGGAGTGACAAATCCTAATCTCGATCTATGCCAACTCAACAAACACCATCGGAGACACTTGTAGAGCATCTTTATAGTCACCCAGTTATGTTGTGACGTTTGATAGCACACTAAGTGTTCCTCCGGTATTCGGGAGTTGCATAATCTCATAGTCATAGGAGCATGTATAAGTTATGGAGAAAGCAATAGCAGTAAACTAAACGATCAAAGTGCTAAGCTAACGGATGGGTCAAGTCAATCACATCATTCTCTAATGATGTGATCCCGTTTATAAAATGACAACTCTTTGTCCATGGCTAGGAAACTTAAACATCTTTGATCAAACGAGCTAGTCAGGTAGAGGCATACTAGTGACACTTTGTTTGTCTATGTATTCACACATGTACTAAGTTTCCGGTTAATACAATTCTAGCATGAATAATAAACATTTATCATGATATAAGGAAATATAAATAACAACTTTATTATTGCCTCTAGGGCATATTTCCTTCAGGTTGGACCACTTAAAGGGGGGACCAAGAAAAAGAAATATCTACTAGTCATGGTCGACAAATTCACTAAGTGGATTGAGGCGAAACCCAGTAACTTAAGCCGAGTATGGACCGGTCATCGACTTTATATCCGGCATGGTCCACCATTAGGGTGTCCCATACATCATAATAACGGACAATGGATCCAATTTTATGGCCCAGAAGGTAAAGGACTGGTGCGCTAACATGGGCATTAAGCTCGATTATGCCTCGGATATCACCCACAGACCAATGGACAGGTCGAACGGGCCAATGGACTCATCCTAAGAGGCACTAAACCCCGACTGGTCCATTCCCTGAAAGAATCTGACTGCCATTGACTCCGTATTGTGGGGCCAGCGCACCACCCCTAATCGATCAATGGGATACACACCGTTTTTATTGTATACGGGGCAAAAGCAGTCCTCCCCTGTGACCTCATCCATGACGCGCCCAGAGTGTGCATGTACGAAGAGAAGGAGGTTGAGCTAGATCGGCAGGATGACCTGGATGCACTGGAAGGAGAGGTGATATAGCTCGGACCCACTCTACTTTTTATCAACAGCAGGCCCGACGCTACCAAAGTAGGGAAGTTCGGGCGAAGGCATATAATGTGGGCGAACTCGTTTTACACCTCCCGGGGAAGCATAAGAATAAGCTCTCACCTAAAAGGGAGGGTCCCTTCATAATTGATGAGTTGCTTGCAGGACGAGCGTACCGCCTCTGCAACCCAACGGACAATCACCTTGAACTGAACCCATGGAACGTAGCTCGGCTTCAGTGCTTCTACGGCTAGACCGGTGCCATCACCCTCACTAGTTTTTTCTTCTCTTTGTAGATTTCCTTTCTCTTTTACTTTTTTGGATTGGCTAGCATTTCCCAGGTGTAGCGACCCGACCTCAAACGGTTAAGTCTCTGTGCTTCAGTGTCATCACTGGATCGGTAATGTTGACACACACAGTACTCGAAGGATTTATAACAGAGTAGCAATCACACACTTATTACATCGAATGTCTCAAAAGAGAACTTATTACAATAAATATGGCTTAAGGCCATCTAATACGATAACAGCGGAAGGCTTGGAAGATAAAGTGAGTCCATCAACTCCAACGGCATAGCTGAGCTGCACGGCAACGACCTAGCGAACCTTACTCCTCGTCTGAAAAGTCTGCAACATGTGATATGTTGCAGCCCGAAAACGGGTCAGCACATGGAATATGCTGGCAATGTAACACAGTAGAGCAATGAACAGAAATAATGCTAACACTATATGCATATTTGGCTGGTGGAGGTGTATGGTTATAATGTTTTTGCGAAAAGCCAATTTTCCCTACAACAAAGGAATAAGTTTTATTTTAACTATCATGGTAGTTGAAACAACACTGAGAAGGTTCCTCCAACTCAATCCCAATTAAAGTAGTTCATTAACCCAACAAATTAATTTAGAGTGATGAGATACAATAGGAAAATCCAAGTACTAGATACTCAAGATGTCCATAACCGGGGACACGGCTAACCATGATTAGATTGTACACTCTGCAGAGGTTTGTGCACTTTTCCCCACAAGACTCGATCTCCTCCGTTGGATTTCTCGCACTACATGATGTTTGAGAAACGGATGACCGAGACACAGTCTTTCAGAAGCATTTACTCTTTACTCTGGGTGGACAGTTACACCTACTTTCCCTCTACATCTGCTAGCCCACTGAAAGAGGTCACACAACTTACTCATACTATGCCAGAGCCCATAATGGCTTGTGGCTGCACACGGAAGTTTCTAGCATGATAATCTTAAGATCCCTTTGAGCCTGGGTGGCGGACCGTAGGATGATCACACGGGTACTCCGGGATATCCTAGGACAACACTGGATTCTCCAGGTGCCCAAACAAGCAATCCACCCAGATGTGTATTAAAGTTGCCACCTTAAGTTGAACCATTAATTAACAATCTCACATCTGTCATGGATACACTCAAACCCAATCCACGTCTACAAGCATAGCATAGCAATATAAGCAACGTAGAGGTAACTCCCGAGGGTTTGATAATAAAACAGGTAATAGGTTCTACCTCATCATCTACTTCCCAAACCCACAAGTTAATCACATCCTAATCATGCAGTGTTTGAGGATTGGAACTAATGCATAAAAACTGGGTAATAAAGGGGTATGATCAAAGTGTTACTTGCCTTGCTGATGATCCGTGAAACCTAGAGACTCGTAGTAGCACGCTTCGCACTCCGGGTGTTCTATCGCAGACAAACAATAGCATACATAAGCAATCAAACAAAGATGCATGGGTAAAACTCAAATAAGAAGATCTAACGAAAGTTCAACTTAAGAACTCCGGTTTGCAAAAAGAATCAAATCAACACGGAGTAACGAAACACAAAATGCGAAAGAAACAAGATCTGTACTATCTGGACTAAGTCAAATTTTACAGTACCAAAATCTTGTTCAAGTTGGTTAAACGGAAAGAGGGCTTCGAGACAAAGATCTAGGCGCTTGAATCGCCTAATTCCGATAAATGAGCGAAAAGAAAAACTAAAACAAAAATCGGATCAGAAATCGCGATCGAAAATAATCACGAAAAACCCGAGAAAAAGAAAAATGGACGAACAGGCTAACGAACGAACGTTCGTTGTCTGTGACTAACGGGCGAAAACCGTTCGTTAAAACGAACGTACGGACGAACGTCCGTTGAATAAACTAAACCGAGAAAACCAACGAATCGGTCTAAAAAACGTAACTAGGGTTTTTTTTAAAACGGCGGTTTTTACATAAACCGAAAAAAAACCGAACGGTGAGATTCAAACTCCGGCGTGGCTCCGGCGGCTTTCGGCGAGCGGGCGGCGGCGCGGGCGACGGCGGGGTGCAGCGTGGGGCGGCGGAGGTCGGCACGGCAGGGCTTGGCGGCGGCGCAGCAGCAGGCGGCAAGCGGCAGCGTGCGGCGGCGCGAGGCGGCGGGCTGGCGGCGCGGCTTGCGGGGGCTGGAGGCGGTGGCAGCTTGGGGCTCCAAGGGGGGCCGGGACCGGCTTTTAAAGGGGGAGGGGAGGCGGCTTGCGGGAGGGGGCGAGGCCATGGCGGCGGCGGCTCGGACTCCCTCGAGGAGTCCGGCTCGAAGACGACGGCGGCGCGGGGCTGGCTGGGCCAGCTGGGCCGCGACCCAGTTTGGTCCGGCGGGCTTCCTCTTTTTTTAAACATATTCCGCCGAAAAAGAAATCCTAGAAAAAAATAAAAAAACTAAAAAATACCAAAACAAATTTTCACCGTCTAAATAGAATATTTAGAACAAGGTGAACATTTTCTTGGCCTAAAATGCAATTTTTGAAAATGCATTTTTTCCTATGCAAATAAAAATAGCAATAAAATCCGAATAAAATCAAAAGGTTGATTTTAATATATTTTTTCCTCCAATATTTCGCTTATTTTGGAGAAGTCATATTATCTCCTCTCATATATTTTAATATGAAATATTTTCGGAGAGAAAAATAATAAAACAACTGATCCTCGTTTCGATATTTGATAAAATTCAAATATGAAAACCGTGAAATCCCCAACTCTCTCCGAGGGTCCTTGAGTTGCTTAGAATTTCGAGGATCACAAAATGAAAAGCAAATAAAATATGATATGCATGAATGACCTACGTATAACATTCCAAATTGAAAATTTGGGATGTTACAAACCTACCCCCCTTAAGATGAATCTCGCCCTCGAGATTGGGTTGGCTAGGAAATAGGTGTGGGTGGTCTTTGCGAAGATCATCCTCTCGTTCCCAGGTGGCTTCATCCTCGGTATGGTGGCTCCACTGAACTTTGCAAAATTTGATAACCTTGCTGCGAGTAACTCGGCTAGCAAACTCTAGAATCTTGACAGGCTTCTCCTCATACGTCAAATCACTGTCCAACTGAATTGCTTCCAGGGGCACTGTATCTCTCAGAGGAATATCGGCCATCTCCGCATGACACTTCTTCAACTAGGAAACATGAAACACATCATGTACTCCTGACAGTCCTTCGGGTAACTCCAACTTGTAGGCAACTTCTCCCATGCATTCCAGAAACATGGTACGGTCCCACAAATCTCGGGGCTAATTTCCCCTTAACACCAAAACGTTTAACACCTCGAAGAGGTGACACTCGCAGATACGCTCTGTCTCCAATTTTCATAGACTACCTCCTTGCGTTTTGAATCTGCATAACTCTTCTGTCGAGGACTGAGCTACCTTCAGTCTATCTCGAATTAGTTTAACCTTCTCTTCGATTCCTTAATCAAATCTGGTCCAAACAACTGGCGGTCTCCAACTTCATCCCACATCAACGGTGTTCTGCATCTTCTCCCATACAATGCTTCGAATGGTGCCATCTTCAAACTGGCCTGGTAGCTGTTGTTGTATGAGAACTCTGCGTAGGGCAAATTATCATCCCAACTAGATCCGTAGTCTAATGCACAAGCTCTCAACATGTCCTCCAGAATCTGATTGACTCTCTCAGTCTTCCATCTGTCTGCGTGAAAAGCTGTACTGAACTCTAGTCTGGTACCCAAAGGTCAGTGCAACTGATGCCAAAACTTTGAAGTAAACTGTGTTCCTCTATCTGATACGATGGTCCTCGGAACTCCATGCAGACATACGATCCTGGTCATGTATATCTTGGCCAACTTCGCACTTGTATACGTGGTTTTCACGATAAAGTGAGCCACTTTGGTCAAGCGATCAACTACTACCCATATAGAATCATATCCTGATTTGGTCCTGGGCAATCCGGTGATAAAATCCATGCCAAGTTTATCCCACTTCCATTCGGGTATCGGCATAGGCTGTACAACAATCCTGCTGGCTTTCTGATGTTCTGCCTTCACTCTCTGACATACATCACAGATACGGCTACATACTCGGCAATATCCTTCTTCATACCAGTCCACCAGAAACTCCTTCAAATCCAAATACATCTTGGTGTTTCCGGGGTGTATCGAGTATGGCGAGTCATGAGCTTCCTATAATATCAACTTCTGATCTCTGCATTATTGGGCACATATATACGGTCCTCAAACCACAAGGTGTCGTGCTCATCCTCACGAAACCCTTTGGCTTTCCCTTCACTCATCTTCTCCTTTATCTCAGTGATATCTTTGTCATCCTTCTGAGCTTCTCGAATCTTTTCCAATAGTGTTGATTTAACCTCCAATGTTGCCAAAAACCCTTTAGGAACTATTTCCAATCGAAGTTCCCTAAGATCCTCGGCTAACTCCTTTGGCATCCCTTCCGCTTACGAGGGTGTTGACATAACTCTTACGGCTCAAAGCATCTGCTACGACATTGGCCTTTCTGGATGATAATGCAGCTTCATATCATAATCCTTTATGAGTTCTAACCATCTCCTCTGCCTGAGGTTCAGCTCCTTCTGTGTGAAGATGTACTTCAAACTCTTGTGATCCGTGTATACATCACAACGGTTTCCAATGAGAAAATGTCTCCAGGTCTTGAGCACGTGCACCACAGCTGCTAACTCCAAATCATGTGTGGCATAATTTAACTCATGCGGTTTCAGTTGTCGTGAGGCATATAAAACCACTCTTCCTCTTGCATCAGTACTCCTCCAAGTCCTAAGCGTGAAGCATCGCAATACACTTGGAAGTCCTTGCGAGGAGAATTTAACACGGATTGCCACAAGGAAATACAATCAATTAAAGAGCAATTTTCATAGTTAAATTCCTTGAGATCCAAAATAGTGGGTTTAGCAATATCTAGATTTTTATTTCTTTCAATCCCTTTTTTATCAATTTCATCATCAGGATCTAAAAACTCAGAATTCTTAGAACGCCTTCTAGGTAAAGGAAGATCATAATCAGATTCATCAAGATTCACATTGCAAAACAACGATTTAATAGGGGACACATCAATAACTTTTAGATCTTCATCTTGATTCTCATAGTTATTCGGTTTAGCGGCCATCTTATTGACTAAGGTGGCTTGCATATCCGAAATTTCAGCGGTCATTTTTTCAAGATGAGCAATTTGGGCTCTTACACCATCAAATTCATTGGACATATCATCGAGCTCTTTATTCATATAACTCATAAAACTCTTTTGTTCCTTAAGCTCGTTTCTAAAGAAATTATTATGCTCAAATTGCAAGACCATAAACTTCCTGACATTGTTTTCGATATCTTCTAGCCTTTTAAGGTGAAGATCACCAAAATTAGGTAAGGCCATCGTGACGAACTAGCAAGCAAACTAACACACGAGCAAACAAAAGGCAAAGGGAAAAAGAGGAGGAGATTGGGAAAGAGAGGGCGAATAAAACGGCAAGGGTGAAGTGGGGGAGAGGAAAACGAGAGGAAAATGGCAAATAATGTAATGCGAGAGATAGAGATTGTGATGGGTACTTGGTATGATGACTTTTGCGTAGGCTTCCCCGGCAACGGCGCCAGAAATGGCTCGTTGACGGGAGAGTAAATCTTGAATTGACTTGGCGTAGGCCTCCCCGGCAACAGCGCCAGAAATCCTTCTTGCTACGTCTCGAGCTAGCGTTGGTTTTCCCCAAAGAGGAGGGGGTGATGCATCACTGTAGCGTAAGTATTTCCCTCAGTTTTTGAGAACCAAGGTATCAATCCAGTAGGAGGTCACGCGCAAGTCCCTCGTACCTACACAAAACGGTAGAAACTCGCAACCAACGCTTAGGGGTTGTCAATCCCTTCACGGTCACTTACGAGAGTGAGATCTGATAGAGATAATATTTTTGGTATTTTTGGTATAAAGATGCAAAGTAAAAAGTAAAAGCAAAACAAGTAAAATAAAGTAATGGAGATTGATATGATGAGAATAGACCCGGGGGCCATAGGTTTCACTAGTGGCTTCTCTCAAGAGCATAGATATTCTACGGTGGGTGAATAAATTACTGTTGAGCAATTGATAGAATTTAGCATAGTTATGAGGTTATCTAGGTATGATCATGTATATAGGCATCACGTCCGTGACAAG
>NC_053023.1:318461256-318489123 GCF_003073215.2 Triticum urartu | reverse complement strand
GCCTGCGGCAGAGGTTGGTACGACGAGCTTCAGTCCGTGTTGTGGTCCATCCGCACAACCGCGACCAAGCCGACTGGAGAGACCCCGTTCTTCCTGGTCTACGGAGCCGAAGCGGTCCTCCCTCACGAGGTCAGACGTCGCTCCGCGCGGGTCCTGGCGTTCGACGAGGCGCAACAGGACGCCATGCGGGGGATGGACCTCGTGCTGGGGGAGGAACGTCGCCGAGAAGCCGCGCTACGAGCGGCGAGGTACCAACAAGCGCTGCGGCGATATCACTGCCGCAACATCCGCCCCAGGAACTCGAGGTAGGAGACCTCGTGCTCAGGCGGGTCCTCTCCAGGGAGGGGCTGCACAAGCTCTCTCCCATGTGGGAGGGCCCGTTCAAGGTTGTTCATGTTTCCAGGCCCGGCTCAGCGCGCTTGGAGACTCAGGAGGGAGTGCCGGTCCAGAACGCATGGAACATCCAGCACCTCCGGAGGTTCTACCCCTAAAAAGGCCCAGAGCCTGTGAAGCAAGGCGAATGCCTGTGAAGCTATCGCTTTGGAAAAGGCCCAGAGCCTGTGAAGAAGGCAATGCCTGTGAAGCTATCGTGTTTTGGAAAAGGCCGGAGCCTATGAAGCACGCGAATTCCTGTGAAGCTATCGCGTTTTGGAAAAGGCCCGTGAGCCTGTGAAGCAAGAGAATGCTTGTGAAGCTATCGTGTTTTGGAAAAGGCTCGGAGCCTATGAAGCAAGGCGAATGCCTGTGAAGCTATCGCGTCGGAAAAGGCCCGGAGCCTGTGAAGCAAGGCGAACGCCTGTGAAGCTCGCCGCCCGTGACACTCTCACGTAATAATGAGTTGGGGCTGTACACGCCCCGGAGTCTCAGGAGCGCCGGCCTCAGGCCCTGGGGCTCCCTCCCACGCCCAGTGGCAGCACTTAGCTCCGGGCTGGTGAGAAGACGTCGAAAGACTAGACTAGGTGCCGGACACGGCTTTTCATTTGCTTTCCGCAGTTGGCTTGTTCTTCTTCACTTGAAGTTTTATTGAAGTTGTTGCCGTCTTTGGCTTGCGATTCTTAGGCTTTTCACGCCCCTACCTCGATTTCTCTTATGCAAGGCCTCGCAAGGAGGAGAGCCGAGCGCCCTCGCGAGTGTTCCTATCCTAGTCACTCAAAGGGTTGGCGACCTGGGCCCCTTGCAGGAGCACCCCTCCAGTCCGTGCCCCTCGGGCACCGCGACACAAACACAGGGCCTGGGTCGGTCGCCCCCATGGCTGGGGCCGGGAACCATCCACGCGCGGGCACATAGTCGGAAGGTACGATGAAGAAAGCAAAACGATAATTAACAACAATAACCCATATACGTCCCCGCGGGGCACCACACTACTGTCCTTCTTTATGCAGGAAAAGGGAAGAGAAAGAACAAATCTGGTGCGGCTCGCCTCGCACCGGCCCGTAGGGAAGCCCGAGCTGCCTCCGGAGCTCAGGCGGACTCCCTCTCGCGCTTCACCAGGGCGCGATGGCGGGGGGGGACGGTGCCCCCCCCCCAGCAGATACGACGGCGTGGGGCTGGCCTGCGGCCCACTAGAGAGTCGCCGCCTGAAGAAGAACCGGAGAAGCTTGAGGAACCCTGAGCGCCGCCAGCCCCGCGAGCGCCGTCCTCTCCATCATCGCCGGAGCCGGGTTCCCAGCCGCGGTCGTCGCCCTCGGGGCAACACCCTGCGCGGCGACCATCTTCCCCAAACACCCTCACGTAGAGGGTGGCATCGCCGTCGAACCTGAAGTGTAGGGTGCACCGACGGCCCAGGCCACGCGCGCGGGCAAACGTCTGCCAACCGCGGGCCAGGGCCAGGCTCCCGGCCTGCGGAGACCTCCAGTGAAACCCATGAGGCCCGGCTGCAGCAGCCGTCAGCCTGAAGCCAGAGGCCACCCGGGGCACCGGCCGGGAGCTCACCGAGGAGGAAGCGAGGAAGTGGGAGTCGGGTGCTAGTCGGCTCCGCCGACCACACGACGAACTCCGGCAGCACCTCTGCAGCGCAAAAGCGTGGCATAGGGGGACGCGCAGCCGGACCGCACCCCCCGGCCGTAGCAATCCGCCCGCCACCGCGCTGGAAAGCGTCTCCGCGGCCGCGGGGAGCTGTCGTGTTGGCACAGGATGTTTGCGGGGGCGCCCTCGGCCGCGCTTGGGGCAGGGGAGAGGCATGCTTGCCTGGCAAGCCTTCCCCTTCTCCGCGGCCGAGAACCTCCTCGACGGGGCCATGAAGAAGAAGGAGAAGCAAGGGGAATGAACCGGAAGGGGCACGCATGAACCGGAAGGGCGCACGCCGTCTCGTACTTATAGCCGCGGAGGCCAACCGCCGACCTCCACGATCGCAGGTAATCATGACCGTTTTGCATGCAGGGACTTGTCCAGTCAGTGCAGTTGCCGAGGCACCATGGGGAAGTGGAGACGCCCACGTCCAATCAACCGCCACGCGGCGCCCAAGGCCGCAGGCTGTTAGGGCCCGCGGCGCTTCGCTCTTGCCCTTCCGCCTCCCTGCACGGCCAAGTCCGGGCGCGCCTTGGGCCCGGGGGCTACTGTCGGCGTTCTGGGAACGGGGGTCCCCAGACTTGCCTGCCTGCGGCCTGCGGCGTGGCTCAAAGGGGGGCCCAGCACGGCCCATCTTCACCAACACAAACCCAAGACCCTCGCGAGGGGCCAAGCCTCGCGGGGCGGACGACGCGGAGCTTCCTCAGGCACGGCCTCGTCAGGCTAGCTCACGAGGAGGCGGAGAGATCAAGGCGGGGTACCTCACGAGGTGCCCATGACGCAAGCCATGACAACTCAGGGCGCCAGGCGGGTGCCAGCCCGCGCAGCGTCCTCCTTTCCTCTTTGGTGCAAAGGGGGCAAGCGCAGCCGCGGAGTACCGAGGCATCAGGCAAAGGTTGCCATTTCGGTGCAACGAGACCAAGACCAGGAGGACTACGAGACGGAGGTCACCGTGGAGCCCAAGACGGCGTCATCACCAGAGCTTTGCGCAGGCGAAGACTACTTTTGTCAGGATAGCTGATACTTGCTGTCCCCCTTCAAATTAGCCCGCCATTGTTGGCTCCCTTCCCGCTCAATATTTGGGAAGAGGACCAGGGCCTCTATAAATAGGACCAGCCACCCACAGGCAAGAGGGTCGGTCGGAGAAGAGAGAGAGAGAGGGTGACTGAACTCCTCGCAGTTCATCGCCCCAGCCAAGAACAGACCCTCGCGAGGCTGTTCTTCCTTGTATTGTTCATCATCATCATCAGCCCAAGAGGCAATCCACCACACCACACACTGGAGTAGGGTATTACACCACAACGGTGGCCCGAACCAGTATAAACCCTGTGTCTCTTGTGTTGTTCTTTCCTTAGTTTAGATCCTAGCATGGCGGAGGGGTGCAGGTAGGTAGGAGGCGAAATCTCCGCGCGCACCCCAGTGTTCGAACCTCAAGGGTCCGCCGGAACCCAAAATCCGACAGCCACATATTTTATACTACTTCAAGGTGCATTAAATCAACACATGCAAGTACTCCCTCCGGTCCTTTTTACTCTGCACATTAGCTTTGTCTGAAATCAAAGTTTGCTAAGTTTGACCAAATTTATATTAAAAAATATTAACATCTATAACATCTAATAAATATAATATTAAAATATATTTCAAGATGGATCTAATAATAAATATGTTGTTATGTGAATGTTAATAATGTTTTGTATAAATTTGGTCAAAGTTGGATGAGATTGACTTCAGACAAACCTAATATGCAAAGTAAAAAGGACCGGAGGGAGTATCAAAAGGAGAGTCACGACATGCATGCATGCGTTGTAATTAATGCATCAGTAAACTCAAATTATTGAAATATATTGAGTGCAGTGCTTTGATGTGTCGCGTCAACTCGTACATCAACGAGAAGTTTGATTATCCTCTCCCTCGCGGACTTAACTACACCTGCATTTGGCTATATGACAGGTTGGCCACACACCTGTCGGGCCCACCTGTCATACATGCAAAGGCAGGAGCGTCCCTCCCTCGCCCATGAGCGTGGTGGCTGGCAAGACTAGGAGAAGCTTTCGCTACATGCTCTCCCTCCCGCACGCGGTGGACATGCAGCAGTTCAATCGGTGTCAGATGGCCAGACGCGTACTATAGTACTCCTCCAGTGCAGTAGTACTCCATCATTGTTCGACTTCCCGAAGAGGCAAAGAGCCAAGTGCATCCCAGACGCTCGTGTGGCAGTTTCATGTGTAGAGTAGTCTAGGATAACGTGTACCATGCCTGTAAGCTTAAAATCATTGGGGTCGGCTCCACGCTATGTGGCCGTCTCGAAGTTTTTTTTAACAAATTAAAATAGTCTTCTGGCCCTACCTGACACCCTGGTGATTGTAGTTTGCACGCTCATCTGGTCAAGACAGGAATATATATTTTAATTTGTTTTTTTTCTGAAAAGGGGGGACTCCCCGGCCTCTGCATCAGAACGATGCATGCGGCCACATATATTTTAATTTGTGGTGGGTAAATGTTAGAGGTTGCAGCAAATATATTGTACACTGCGGGTCTTTCAGCCAAGTTTAGAGGCAAGCATGTGGGGCCAGTGCTATGATGTGTCGCGTCAACTCGTACAACAAGGAGAAGCTTGATTTTACTACATGCCTTCTCCCTAACCCATGCGCACGGTTGCTCGCAAACGAGGACAGGCTTTTGCTTAGTAGTACTTCTACAACAAGCTATCCGTCCCGCTCGCGGTGGACGGACATGCAGCAGTGGATTCGACACTGTAGAAGCAGTAGTAGTAACATCATTGTTCGTCTTCTCGAAGAGGCGAAGAGCCAAGCGTAAACCGAACGTTGCAGTTGCGAACATTGGAGCACGCATATAGCCAGGCTCTTGCATGAGACAAAATTGCTATGTGAGCCCACTATTGTACTAGTACGTACAACTACTTGCTAGTATAGCCCCACCACTCCAATCCATGTACTCCCAAGTCTCTGCGCAACACTGCTCACTCCAATCCAAGACCAAGTGACCAGAAGCCACAAGCACCTATGGAGGCGATGGACGCGAGCGGCAGTCGGCTGTGCCAAATCATCCAAGGCGCCGGCCTACGGCCCCGCACCGTGCAGCGTTTCCAGACGGTGCTGGCGACCGCAGGCATCGTTCACGCAGTCATCGCCGCCGAGGGAGGAAACCCATAGCTGCCGGAGGGGCCCGATCCTCTACCCGTGCCGTTCTCTCTGACACAACGCCGACTTGGGAGGTCCTCCGACCCTTCTTCCTCCCTGCCGTATTGTCCGCAGATCTGACCTGCCGCCGCCGACATCCCGGCGACCCTCAGGTATAAGTTCTTCGAAAGCGGCCTTGCTCTACTGCCCCAGCTCCCCACGTGTCTGCATGTGCATCTTTTTCTACTCCCATCAGCTCTTCCAAAGCCACCTAAATTTTTAGTATTATTAGAGGTAAAGCTACTTCATGCATTCGAATCTAGGGCTTTGTTCAAACAACAAAGAAAGGGGGGAAAGTTGTAGCATGAATCTAGGACTTGATTCAAAGAGGAAATAATATGGTGAAAGTAGTAGAGACCGGATACCCAACCAGTCTCTTGGTTGAAAAGGGAAATAATGGGAAAACGCAGTACAAACTGGATAAGGAACAGATCTATTATTGGTTGAAAAAGGATAGAAAGTGGCGGCTGGTGGACAAGTCAACAGAGTATGTCCAGGATTAGATTTGCTGCCATCACATAGTAAAAGGTCTCCAGGATTAGATTTGCTGCCCTCACATAGTAAAAGGTCTCCAGGATTAGATTTGCTGCCCTCACATAGTAAAAGGTCTCCAGGATTAGATTTTCTGCCCTCACATAGTACAAGGTCTCCAGGATTAGGTTTGCTGCCCTCACATAGCATGAACAAACTTGACATCACCACTTTATGCTTCCTTGTAGGTACATTGGGCTGATGCGTCCACTGTCGCATGTCCTTATACCAACCTTTTGCTGTTGTTAATGTAAGGGGCATGTAAAATGAAGCGATCACACTGTTACTTTAGGGACATGTCTAACCAGTGTTATTGTTAATCTAATGCCTCTAGTGATAAGATGCAATTAAGTTACAAATGGCACTCCTGCTATTTTCCCCAGTATGATAAGTAAGTTGCTCCTTTACGCTGCTGAGTGTCCTGGTGTCCCCACGGTCCCATGCCCTTAAACCAACTCTTTAGCTGCTATTGATTTACTGTGTCTGGTAAACAAGCAATGCCACCATTAAAGTAATCCCATATTTGAGGAATCTCATTGTTGATCATAATGCTTTTGGTAACATGAAGCATTGCCGACATTTTAAAATTTCTACTGTCCTTGCGTGATTGCCATGAACATAATTAAGATGCTTCTTTTCATTTTGTATATGTTTCGTATATTCTTATTGACCAGCAACTGTTTACTTTCTATCTTTTTGTGCAGATAGGGATATCCATTTCACCTTGTTGCTATTGTGACCTTTTGGTGAACTACACAAAACACTTTTTTTGGAATGAGTGTATTGTGCAGTTCAACTAAAATGTCACGTGGGCAACATCTCTCAATTTTGGTGGAACTGCACAAAATGGTGATTGGAGTTTCCAAAATCTCCGTCAAGTTCTGCTGGTAATCTCGTGCAACATTTTATTAGCCTTTGCAAGATGGAGCTGTCACTGTCACCACAATGGCACTTTATTTTAGTGGAACTGCACAAAAGGATAAGAAAATTATAGTTGCACCTTACATGAGCCGGACAGCCAACCTTAATGTTCCTCAATTTTAGTGCAACTACTAAAGAAGAACCTGCCAGCTCACAAGAGCAAGTACTTCTTGCTAGATGAATGATGCAATCTTTGCTTCATTTCAGGTGTACTGCAGAAAAAGGCGCATGAATTGAATCATGGAACTCCAGGCAGACCTCATCCAAGTAGTGCTGGAGGTTGAGTTCAAGGAGGCCGCTATTAAAGCGAAATCATGCTCTCCTGTCTCCTTGTTTGTGTTGTGCAAACATGTTGTGCAAACAGGAATACTCAACTACAGATGTTGTGACGGTCAAGAGCATTCGCCAAGTTCTTCAATTGTATGACATGGCTAGCCAAGATGGATTTAATCCCGATATTCACTTTATCAAAAGGCTCTAATGGGTTAGTTCTAAATCTTGCAAGCTGGGAATCAGTGAGATGTGTAGGCATCTTTGTTGTACTTATTATTTGAATCTTATTTGTTGGTTCTGAATCTTGCAAGCTGGGAATCAATGAGATGTGTAGGCATCTTTGTTGTACTTATTATTTGGATCTTATTTGTTGGTTCTGAATCTTGCAAGCTGGGAATCAATGAGATGTGTAGGCATCTTTGTTGTACTTATTATTTGGATCTTATTTGTTGGTTCTGAATCTTGCAAGCTGGGAATCAATGAGATGTGTAGGCATCTTTGTTGTACTTATTATTTGGATCTTATTTGTTGGTTCTGAATCTTGCAAGCTGGGAATCAATGAGATGTGTAGGCATCTTTGTTGTACTTATTATTTGGATCTTATTTGTTGGTTTTGAATCTTGAAAGCTGGGAAACACGACATGATGATGTAGAGGACAACAACCATAACAAACAGTTCAAACTTGGTAGTATTATCTTTGTGAAAGTGCGACAAATGTGCTGATCGTGTGCGTCCTGAGAATAATAATTCTAATTCTTGTGCATGTTGATCCTGTGGCACTGATAGAACGAGCGAATGCATTGCTTGTTTTAAGTATAAATTTCTATTAAAGCTAATTAAATTTAAGTAAAGTGACCACTAACTCCTGTTATTACAGTACCAATACAGACCCGCTCGTGAACCGACGTGTGGCCGAGGGTGCATCTTCTGTCAGGCGTGCAGCGGACGAGGGAGGGGTAGTAACTATTGTCTCCTGTACACACTTATCTTACTGTTCAATCCAGTTCCCCAAGAGCTGAAAAACGAACTGCTGTCGCCGCCTACACACTTTTTCACTTGAAGAGACTCCAATGGCGATCCGAGGGGTGAGCCTGCTGGATATGGACTTCAGCAAGGAGTTCGCCTTTGAGTTCGCTATTCAGTCCTATGGCTGCACCAAGTTGAATGTGATGTACACCAACGATACGGACTCGGTGAAGCTCTGCCTCGCCTCAGTCCTATGGCTGCACCAGGTTCTGGAGCATTCGCCCGTTTCATCGGCAGCGCCGACTGCACCTTCGCTATGGTGGAGAGAAGGAAGAACGCGATGATTCGGCCATCTGGTGCAACAAGCTTGTCGACATCCAGAAGCAATACAAGATCATCAGCAACGAGCAGGAGAAGGCCTCCTGGTTGACCTCGCTGAGACCATCATCGACCCTTGATACGCCAACATGAAACAAGATGACCTGAACACGTGGGAGGTACCTCTGAATCTATCCTACATAACCTACGCGTCCAAGGATGCATACGCATGCTACGACATGTACAGGCAGATCTTGGACATGAGGGCGTGTCTGCTTCCCGTAACCGACGAGTACACGGACATCCGCAGCGTCATGATCAAGCGTGCCAGGAAGGTCTAGATGTTGTACTTTATCTGTTTATAAGCACCTTTATCATCTGAGTGTTTCATGCATTAGCCTATGTGTCGTAATTATCTGTTTTGTCCGAAATATTTCTTTTAAGAACCCATTAACCTGATTGCTTTTTTAGTGGCTATTTGCTTATGTATGTAAACTAGTTCACTTGTCCGTAAAAAAAACTAGTTCACTCGGCTGCCGTGCTTTGAATCTCCTTCCTCCCAACATATTCCCCTCCTCAGGTGGACCCAGCAGGTCTCTGAATTTTCTCCCACTTTCTTTTTCGATGTAAACTGAGTTTTCTCCCAGTACTTTCCCCTAGAACCAACTCAACTGTCCCACGTCTAGCCTAAAAAATAATAATACCCCACATACTATTAACTCATCAAATTAAAATGATATTTTATTTCGTAAGTTGAAAGTTCTTACAAAATAATAATAATAATTGTTTATATATAACTTGGCAAGTTAACTCCTAGTGATTGTGTACATAAGCTTGCAAAGATTTTACTGATGTGCAATCATGTGTTTATGTTTTTATAACATTTCTCCGTCTAGCCCAACATGATATTTTCACACAGCCCAGCAAGTCCGCGGATTTCGAGAAAAATGAAATGGGATTTAAATGGGCTACATAGATGCTACATCATTGTTTCACCCAGCCCACCAAATGGACTAAAAAACAAATGGACTGCCTGACATGTGGGCCAGTAGGTCGAAGCCTAAGAAGGCGTTGGATTTACATCCAACGGCCGACATTCTTCTTCAATCTCTCGTCTTCTTGCTCCAGCCGCCAAAAGCAGCGCGTCGTGCACGTGCTCTCTCTCTCGTTCCTGGACTCCGTCGGTGGGGTAGCGTTTCGCTGAGGAGCGCAAAACAACGTGGTGTGACGCCGAGAGATGAGCAGGCGATCGGCGCTGCTTTGGGCGGCTGGAGCAAGAAGACGAGAGATTGAAGAAGAATGCCGGCCGTTGGATGTAAATCCAACGCCTTCTTAGGCTTCGACCTACTGGCCCACATGTCAGCCAGTCCATTTGTTTTTTAGTCCATTTGGTGGGCTGGGTGAAACAATGATGTAGCATCTATGCAGCCCGTTTAAATCCCATTTGCATTTTTCTCGAAATCCGCGGACTTGCTGGGCTGGGTGAAAATATCATGTTGGGCTAGACGGAGAAATGTTATAAAAACATAAACACATGATTGCACGTCAGTAAAATCTTTGCAAGCTTATGTACACAATCACTAGGAGTTAACTTGCCAAGTTATATATAAACAATTATTATTATTATTTTGTAAGAACTTTCAACTTACGAAATAAAATATCATTTTAATTTGATGAGTTAATAGTACGTGGGGTATTATTATTTTTTAGGCTAGACGTGGGACAGTTGAGTTGGTTCTAGGGGAAAGTACTGGGAGAAAACTCAGTTTACATCGAAAAAGAAAGTGGGAGAAAATTCAGAGACCTGCTGGGTCCACCTGAGGAGGGGAATATGTTGGGAGGAAGGAGATTCAAAGCACGGCAGCCGAGTGAACTAGTTTTTTTACGGACAAGTGAACTAGTTTACATACATAAGCAAATAGCCACTAAAAAAGCAATCAGGTTAATGGGTTCTTAAAAGAAATATTTCGGACAAAACAGATAATTACGACACATAGGCTAATGCATGAAACACTCAGATGATAAAGGTGCTTATAAACAGATAAAGTACAACATCTAGACCTTCCTGGCACGCTTGATCATGACGCTGCGGCTGTCCGTGTACTCGTCGGTTACGGGAAGCAGACACGCCCTCATGTCCAAGATCTGCCTGTACATGTCGTAGCATGCGTATGCGTCCTTGGCCGCGTAGGTTATGTAGGCTAGATTCAGAGGTACCTCCCACGTGTTCAGGTCGTCTTCTTTCATGTTGGCGTATCAGGGGTCGATGATGGTCTCAGCGAGGTCAACCACGGAGTCCTTCTCCTGCCCGTTGCTGATGATCTTGTATTGCTTCTGGATGTCGACAAGCTTGTTGCACCAGATGGCCGAATCGTCGCGTTCTTCCTTCTCTCCACCGTAGCGAAGGTGCAGTCGGCGCTGCCGATGAAACGGGCGAATGCTCCAGAACCTGGTGCAGCCATAGGACTGAGGCGAGGCAGAGCTTCACCGAGTCCGTATCGTTGGTGTACATCACATTCAACTTGGTGCAGCCATAGGACTGAATAGCGAACTCAAAGGGGAACTCCTTGCTGAAGTCCATATCCAGCAGGCTCACCCCTCGGATCGCCATTGGAGTCTCTTCGAGTGAACGAGTGTGTAGGCGGCGACAGCAGTTCGTTTTTCAGCTCTTGGGGAACTGGATTCAACAGTAAGCTGAGTGTGTACAGGAGACAACAGTTACTACCCCTCCCTCGTCCGCTGCACGCCGCAGAAGATGCACCCTCGGCCACACGTCGGTTCACGAGCGGGTCTGTATTGGTACTGTAATAACAGGAGTTAGTGGTCACTTTACTTAAATTTAATTAGCTTTAATAGAAATTTATACTTAAAACAAGCAATGCATTCGCTCGTTCTATCAGTGCCACAGGATCAACATGCACAACAATTAGAATTATTATTCTCAGGACGCACACGATCAGCACATTTGTCGCACTTTCACAAAGATAATACTACCAAGTTTGAACTGTTTGTTATGGTTGTTGTCCTCTGCATCATCATGTCGTGTTTCCCAGCTTGCAAGATTCAGAACCAACAAATAAGATCCAAATAATAAGTACAACAAAGATGCCTACACATCTCATTGATTCCCAGCTTGCAAGATTCAGAACCAACAAATAAGATCCAAATAATAAGTACAACAAAGATGCCTACACATCTCATTGATTCCCAGCTTGCAAGATTCAGAACCAACAAATAAGATTCAAATAATAAGTACAACAAAGATGCCTACACATCTCACTGATTCCCAGCTTGCAAGATTCAGAACCAACCCATTAGAGCCTTTTGATAAAGTGAATATCGGGATTAAATCCATCTTGGCTAGCCATGTCATACAATCGAAGAACTTGGCGAATGCTCTTGACCGTCACAACATCTGTAGTTGAGTATTCCTGTTTGCACAACATGTTTGCACAACACAAACAAGGAGACAGGAGAGCATGATTTCGCTTTAATAGCGGCCTCCTTGAACTCAACCTCCAGCTCTACTTGGATGAGGTCTGCCTGGAGTTCCATGATTCAATTCATGCGCCTTTTTCTGCAGTTCACCTGAAATGAAGCAAAGATTGCATCATTCAGCTAGCAAGAAGTACTTGCTCTTGTGAGCTGGCAGGTTCTTCTTTAGTAGTTGCACTAAAATTGAGGAACATTAAGGTTGGCTGTCCGGCTCATGTAAGGTGCAACTATAATTTTCTTATCCTTTTGTGCAGTTCCACTAAAATAAAGTGCCATTGTGGTGACAGTGACAGCTCCATCTTGCAAAGGCTAATAAAATGTTGCACGAGATTACCAGCAGAACTTGACGGAGATTTTGGAAACTCCAATCACCATTTTGTGCAGTTCCACCAAAATTGAGAGATGTTGCCCACGTGACATTTTAGTTGAACTGCACAAGACACTCATTCCAAAAAAAGTGTTTTGTGCAGTTCACCAAAAGGTCACAATAGCAACAAGGTGAAATGGATATCCCTATCTGCACAAAAAGATAGAAAGTAAACAGTTGCTGGTCAATAAGAATATACGAAACATATACAAAATGAAAAGAAGCATCTTAATTATGTTCATGGCAATCACGCAAGGACAGTAGAAATTTTAAAACGTCAGCAATGCTTCATGTTACCAGAAGCATTACGATCAACAATGAGATTCCTCAAATATGGGATTACTTTAATGGTGGCATTGCTTGTTTACCAGACACAGTAAATCAACAGCAGCTAAAGAGTTGGTTTAAGGGCATGGGACCGTGGGGACACCAGGACACTCAGCAGCGTAAAGGAGCAACTTACTTATCATACTGGGGAAAACAGCAGGAGTGCCATTTGTAACACAGTTTAATTGCATCTTATCACTGGAGGCATTAGATTAACAATAACACTGGTTAGACATGTCCCTAAGGTAACAGTGTGATCGCTTCATTTTACATGCGCCCTTACATTAACAACAGCAAAAGGTTGGTATAAGGACATGCGACAGTGGACGCATCAGCACAATGTACCTACAAGGAGGCATAAAGTGGTGATGCCGAGTTTGTTCATGCTATGTGAGGGCAGCAAACCTAATCCTGGAGACCTTGTACTATGTGAGGGCAGCAAATCTAATCCTGGAGACCTTTTACTATGTGAGGGCAGCAAATCTAATCCTGGAGACCTTTTACTATGTGAGGGCAGCAAATCTAATCCTGGAGACCTTTTACTATATGTGAGGGCAGCAAATCTAATCCTGAGACCTTTTACTATGTGAGGGCAGCAAATCTAATCCTGAGACCTTTTACTATGTGAGGGCAGCAAATCTAATCCTGGAGACCTTTTACTATGTGATGGCAGCAAATCTAATCCTGGACATACTCTGTTGACTTGTCCACCAGCCGCCACTTTCTATCCTTTTTTCAACCAATAATAGATCTGTTCCTTATCCAGTTTGTACTGCGTTTTCCCATTATTTCCCTTTTCAACCAAGAGACCGGTTGGGTATCCGGTCTCTACTACTTTCACCATATTATTTCCTCTTTGAATCAAGTCCTAGATTCATGCTACAACTTTCCCCCCTTTCTTCGTTGTTTGAACAAAGCCCTAGATTCGAATGCATGAAGTAGCTTTACCTCTAATAATACTAAAAATTTAGGTGGCTTTGGAAGAGCTGATGGGAGTAGAAAAAGATGCACATGCAGACACGTGGGGAGCTGGGGCAGTAGAGCAAGGCCGCTTTCGAAGAACTTATACCTGAGGGTCGCCGGGATGTCGGCGGCGGCAGGTCGGATCTGCGGACAATACGGCAGGGAGGAAGAAGGGTCGGAGGACCTCCCGAGCCGGCGCTGTGTCGAGAGAACGGCACGGGCAGAGGATCGGGCCCCTCCGGCAGCTGTGGGTTTCCTCCCTCGGCGGCGATGACGCGTGAACGATGCCTGCGGTCGCCAGCACCGTCTGGAAACGCTGCGCGGTGCGGGGCCGCAGGCCGGCGCCTTGGATGATTTGGCACAGCCGACTGCCGCTCGCGTCCATCGCCTCCATAGGTGCTTGTGGCTTCTGGTCACTTGGTCTTGGATTGGAGTGAGCAGTGTTGCGCAGAGACTTGGGAGTAGATGGATTGGAGTGGTGGGGCTATACTAGCAAGTAGTTGTACGTACTAGTACAATAGTGGGCTCACATAGCAATTTTGTCTCATGCAAGAGCCTGGCTATATGCGTGCTCCAATGTTCGCAACTGCAACGTTCGGTTTGCGCTTGGCTCTTCGCCTCTTCGAGAAGACGAACAATGATGTTACTACTACTGCTTCTACAGTGTCGAATCCACTGCTGCATGTCCGTCCACCGCGAGCGGGACGGATAGCTTGTTGTAGAAGTACTACTAAGCAAAAGCCTGTCCTCGTTTGCGAGCAACCGCGCGCATGGGTGAGGGAGAAGGCGTGTAGTAAAATCAAGCTTCTCCTCGTTGTACGAGTTGACGCGACACATCATAGCACTGGCCCCACATGCTTGCCTCTAAACTTGGCTGAAAGACCCGCAGTGTACAATATATTTGCTGCAACCTCTAACATTTACCCACCACAAATTAAAATATATGTGGCCGTATGCATCGTTCTGATGCAGAGGCCGGGGAGTCCCCCCTTTTCGAAAAAAACAAATTAAAATATATATTCCTGTCTTGACCAGATGAGCGTGCAAACTACAATCACCAGGGTGTCAGGTAGGGCCAGAAGACTATTTTAATTTTTAAAAAAAACTTCGAGACGCCACATAGCATGGAGCCGACCCCAACGATTTTAAGCTTACAGGCACGGTACACGATCCTAGACTACTCTACACATGAAACTGCCACACGAGCGTCCGGCTGCGCTTGGCTCTTCGCCTCTTCGGGAAGTCGAACAATGATGGAGTACTACTGCACTGGAGGAGTACTACAGTACGCTTCTGGCCATCTGACACCGATTGAACTGCTGCATGTCCACCGCGTGCGGGAGGGAGAGCGTGTAGCGAAAGCTTCTCCTAGTCTTGCCAGCCACCACGCTCATGGGCGAGGGAGGGACGCTCCTGCCTTTGCGTGTATGACAGGTGGGCCCGACAGGTGTGTGGCCAACCTGTCATACAGCCAAAGGCAGTGTGCAGTTAAGTCCGCGAGGGAGAGGATAATCAAACTTCTCGTTGATGTACGAGTTGACGCGACACATCAAAGCACTGCACTCGATATATTTCAATAATTTGCGTTTACCGATGCATTAATTACAACGCATGCATGCATGCCGTGACTCTCCTTTTGATACTCCCTCCGGTCCTTTTTACTCTGCATATTAGGTTTGTCTGAAGTCAATCTCATCCAACTTTGACCAAATTTATACAAAAAATTATTAACATTCACATAACAACATATTTATTATTAGATCCATCTCGAAATATATTTTCATATTATATTTATTAGATGTTATAGATGTTAATATTTTTTAATATAAATTTGGTCAAACTTAGCAAACTTTGATTTCAGACAAAGCTAATGTGCGGAGTAAAAAGGACCGGAGGGAGTACTTGCATGTGTTGATATGCACCTTGAAGTAGTAATAAAATATGTGGCTGTCGGATTTTGGGTTCCGGCGGACCCTTGAGGTTCGAACACTGGGGTGCGCGCGGAGATTTCGCCTCCTACCTTCCTGCACCCCTCCGCCGTGCTAGGATCTAAACTAAGGAAAGAACAACACAAGAGACACAGGGTTTATACTGGTTCGGGCCACCGTTGTGGTGTAATACCCTACTCCAGTGTGTGGTGTGGTGGATTGCCTCTTGGGCTGATGATGATGAATGCAATACAAGGAAGAACAGCCTCGCGAGGGTCTGTTCTTGGCTGGGCGATGAACTGCTCGGGAGGAGTTCAGTCACCTCTCTCTCTCTCTCTCCTCCGACCGACCCCCTTTGCTGTGGGGTGGCTGGTCCTATTTATAGAGGCCCTGGTCCTCTTCCCAAATATTGAGCGGGAAGGGAGCCAACAATGGCGGGCTAATTTGAAGGGGGACAGCAAGTATCAGCTATCCTGACAAAAGTAGTCTTCGCCTGCGCAAAGCTCTGGTGATGACGCCGTCTTGGGCTCCACGGTGACCTCCGTCTCGTAGTCCTCCTGGTCTTGGTCTCGTTGCACCGAAATGGCAACCTTTGCCTGATGCCTCGGTACTCCGCGCTGCGCTTGCCCCCTTTGCACCAAAGAGGAAAGGAGGACGCTGCGCGGGCTGGCACCCGCCTGGCGCCCTGAGTTGTCATGGCTTGCGTCATGGGCACCTCGTGAGGTACCCCGCCTTGATCTCTCCGCCTCCTCGTGAGCCAGCCTGACGAGGCCGTGCCTGAGGAAGCTCCGCGTCGTCCGCCCCGCGAGGCTTGGCCCCTCGCGAGGGTCTTGGGTTTGTGTTGGTGAAGATGGGCCGTGCTGGGCCCCCCTTTGAGCCACGCCGCAGGCCGCAGGCAGGCAAGTCTGGGGACCCCCGTTCCCAGAACGCCGACAGTAGCCCCCGGGCCCAAGGCGCGCCCGGACTTGGCCGTGCAGGGAGGCGGAAGGGCAAGAGCGAAGCGCCGCGGGCCCTAACAGCCTGCGCCTTGGGCGCGCGTGGCGGTTGATTGGGACGTGGGCGTCTCCACTTCCCCATGGCGCCTCGGCAACTGCACTGACTGGACAAGTCCCTGCATGCAAAACGGGTCATGATTACCTGCGATCGTGGAGGTCGGCGGTTGGCCTCCGCCGCTATAAGTACGGGACCGTGCGCCCTTCCGGTTCATCTCCCCTTGCTTCTCCTTCTTCTTCATGGCCCCGTCGAGGAGGTTCTCGGCCGCGGAGAAGGGGAAGGCTTGCCAGGCAGAGCATGCCTCTCCCCTGCCCAAGCGCGGCCGAGGGCGCCCCCGCAAACATCCTGTGGCCACCACGGTAGCTCCCCGCGGCCGCGGAGACGCTTTCCAGCGCGGTGGGCAGATTGCTGCGGCCGGGGGGTGCGCTCCGGCTGCGCGTCCCCCTATGCCGCACTTTTGCGCGCAGAGGTGCTGCCGGAGTTCGTCGTGTGGTCGGCGAGCCGACTAGCACCCGGCTCCCACTTCCTCGCTTCCTCCTCGGCGAGCTCCCGGCCGGTGCCCCGGGTGGCCTCTGGCTTCAGGCCGACGGCTGCTGCAGCCGGGCCTCATGGGTTTCACTGGAGGTCTCCGCAGCCGGGAGCCTGGCCCTGGCCCGCGGTTGGCAGATGTTTGCCCGCGCGCGTGGCCTGGGTCGTCGATGCACCCTATACTTCAGGTTCAACGGCGATGCCACCCTCTACGTGAGGGTGTTTTGGGTGAAGATGTCGCCACGCAGCCAGGCTTATCCCAAGACACCCTCATACGTAGAGGGTGGCACGCGGTGAAGATGGTCACCGCGGGGTGTTGCCCGAGGGCGACGAACCGCGGCTGGGAACCCGGCTCCGGCGATGATGGATAGGACGGTGCTCGCGGGGCTGGCGGCGCTCAGGGTTCCTCAAGCTTCTCCGGTTCTTCTTCAGGCGGCGACTCTCCTAGTGGTGGCCGCAGCCATCCCCCACGCCGTCGTATCTGCTTGGGGGGTGGTGGCGCATCCGCCCACCATCGCGCCCTGGTGAAGCGCGAGAGGGAGTCCGCCTGAGCTCCGGAGGCAGCTCGGGCTTCCCTGCGGGCCGGTGCGAGGCGAGCCGCACCAGATTTGTTCTTTCTCTTCCCTTTTCCTGCATAAAGAAGGACAGTAGTGTGGTGCCCCGCGGGGGCGTGTATGGGTTATTGCTGTTAATTATCGTTTTGCTTTCTTCATCGTACCTTCCGACTATGTGCCCGCGCGTGGATGGTTCCCGGCCCCAGCCGTGGGGGCGACCGACCCAGGCCCTGTGTTTGTGTCGCGGTGCCCGAGGGGCACGGACTGGAGGGGTGCTCCTGCAAGGGGCCCAGGTCGCGAACCCTTTGAGTGACTAGGATAGGAACACTCGCGAGGGCGCTCGGCTCTCCCCTCGCGAGGCCTTGCACAAGAGAAATCGAGGCAGGAGCGTGAAAAGCCGAAAGAACCGCAAGCCAAAGACGGCAACAACTTCAATAAAACTTCAAATGAAGAAGAACAAGCCAACTGCGGAAAGCAAATGAAAAGCCGCGTCCGGCACCTAGTCTAGTCTTCGACGTCTTCTCACCAGCGTGGAGCTAAGTGCTGCCACTGGGCGTGGGAGGGAGCCCCAGGGCCTGAGGCCGGCACTCCTGAGACTCCGGGGCGTGTACAGCCCCAACTCATTATTACGTGAGAGTGTCACGGGCGGCGAGCTTCACAGGCGTCGCCTTGCTTCACAGGCTCCGGGCCTTTTCCGAAACGCGATAGCTTCACAGGCATTCGCCTTGCTTCACAGGCTCTGGGCCTTTTCCAAAACGCGATAGCTATAGACGCCTGCTTCACAGGCTCCCGGCCTTCCAAAACGCGATAGCTTCACAGGCATTCGCCTTGCTTCACAGGCTCCGGGCCTTTTCCAAAACACGATAGCTTCACAGGCATTCGCCTTGCTTCACAGGCTCCGGCCTTTTCCAAAACGCGATAGCTTCACAGGCATTCGCCTTGCTTCACAGGCTCTGGGCCTTTTTAGGGGTAGAACCTCCGGAGGTGTGGATGTTCCATGCGTTCTGGACCGGCACTCCCTCCTGAGTCTCCAAGCGCGCTGAGCCGGGCCTGGAAACATGAACAACCTTGAACGGGCCCTCCCACATGGGAGAGAGCTTGTGCAGCCCCTCCTGGAGAGGACCCGCCTGAGCACGAGGTCTCCTACCTCGAGTGTCCTGGGGCGGATGTTGCGGCAGTGATATCGCCGCAGCGCTTGTTGGTACCTCGCCGCTCGTAGCGCGGCTTCTCGGCGACGTTCCTCCCCCAGCACGAGGTCCATCCCCCGCATGGCGTCCTGCTGCGCCTCGTGAACGCCAGGACCCGCGCGGAGCGACGTCTGACCTCGTGAGGGAGGACCGCTTCGGCTCCGTAGACCAGGAAGAACGGGGTCTCTCCAGTCGGCTTGGTCGCGGTTGTGCGGATGGACCACAACACGGACTGAAGCTCGTCGTACCAACCTCTGCCGCAGGCCTCCAGCTTCTTCTTGAACGTCCTGGTCTTGAGGCCCCTCAGGACCTCCGCTTGGCTCGCTCGGCCTGGCCGTTGCTTCGGGGGTGCGCCACCGAAGCGTAGCATATCTGCGTTCCAAGGTTAGCACAGTATGTTTTGAAGAGGTTACTGGTGAACTGCGAACCGTTGTCCGTGATGATGCGATTCGGCACCCCGAACCGGCTCACGATGCCCTTGATGAACTTGACCGCGGAACCCGCAGGAATGGTGCGGACAGCCTCCACTTCAGCCCACTTGGTGAACTTGTCCAAGCAACGTAAAGGTAGCGGTAGCCCCCTGGCGCCCGAGGAAACGGACCCAAGATGTCGAGCCCCCAGACTGCGAATGGCCACGAAAGGGGGATAGTCTGCAAGCCCCCTGCCGGCTGATGGATCTGCTTGGCGTGGAACTGGCAGGCCTCACAAGCTTTCACTAGTTCAACGGCGTCATTGAGCGCGGTGGGCCAATAAAACCCACTGCGGAACGCCTTGCCGACGAGGGTCCGTGATGATGAATGATGTCCGCAGTCCCCGCCGTGTATATCTTCCAGTAGTTCCTTCCCTTGCTCCCTGGAGATGCAGCGCAGGGATACATCGTTTGGTCGCTTCCGGTAGAGCTCTCCATCTCTGATGCAGTATGCCGTGGCCTGGCGTGCCACTCGCTCTGCTTCCTCCTCCTTCTCCGGCAGGGTCCCTTGCGTCAAGTAGCTCCGGAGCTCCGTGATCCAACATCCCTCCTGAGGTTCCATCGTCAGGAGCAGGCGTGCTCCTGAGGCCGGGCCACAGGCCGGAGCTCCGGAGGCAGGTGGCTGGGGGAGCTCCTCCCGGGGCTGAGCCGTGTTTGATAGTGACGGCAAGGCTGAAGGCTTGAAGAGCCGTTCCTCGAAAACGCCAGGCTCCTGAGGTAACCGCCTGGACGCGCGTTTGGCGATGTCATCGGCCTCTGATTGGTGCCACGGGGCACATGCTGCAACTCCAACCCCCAGAACTGCTTCTCCATCCTGCGGACCTCTGCAAGGTAGGCCTCCATGTGCTCATCCTTCGGCTCGTACACCTTGTTGGAGAAATTGACAAGGAGCTGCGAATCGCCCTTGATGGTGAGGCGTTTCACCCCCAGGGCAGCTGCGGCCTTCAAGCCCGCTATTAAACCTTCATACTCCGCTATGTTGTTGGAGACCTTTTCGCCTTGCTGGAAACAAAGCTGCACGGCGTAATAGAGCTTGTCCTGGGTGGGCGATATAAGCACCGCCCCAGCCCCTGCGCCGTGCTGGAGAACGCCCCATCGAAGTACATGACCCAGCCTTCTGGCGCCTCGCTTCCCGGGACAGGGACCGATCCTCGTCGGCCTTGAGGCCTGGCGCCTCCGTCCATTCTGCCACAAAATCCGCCAACGCTGCTCCCTTGATGACTCTGGTCGTGCTGAATTCGAGCTGAAACGCTTGCAAGCTCTATGTTCCACTCAGCGACTCCCAGCTGAATTGGGGCTCCTGAGCACCCTCTCCAGGGGGTATGACGAGACGACCTTGATGGGGTGACCCTGAAAATAGTGCCGCAGCTTGCGCGAGGCCACCAGTAGCGCGAGGAGTTTCTGGGCATAGGGTACCGCCCTTGCATCCCGCAACACTGTGCTGACGAAGTACACTGGGTGCTCAACGAGGTGGAGTGCGTCAGTGCTGGTGGCTCCCTTGGAGACCATGGCGCCTCTTCGACAATGAGGCCTCCTGAGACTGGCCATCTGGAGAGGGGCCTCTTCCGCCTCTGGTGCGCCCCTCTGCGGCGGCTGATCCTCATCAGCCACGGCGGTTCTGTGGGCCTTCCGTCCATGTTCCGCCTTGTCCCGGGCTGCTGCGCGGTTTTGATTCGACGCTCCTCTCTGACTGCCACCAGCTGCGCTGGCGGAGTAGGGAGTGGCGGCGAGGTAAAGCACCAGGGGCTCTTGAGGGCGCGAGCCACCATGACCGGTGGGATGGTCAGGTATCTCTTGAGATCCTGGAACGCCTTGTCGGCCTCTTCAGTCCACTCGAAGGGCCCCTTTTTCTTCATTAGCTGGAAGAAGGGTAGCGCTCGCTCCCCCAACTTGGAGATGAAGCGCCCTAGCGCGGTCACGCGCCCCGTGAGCTTCTGCATTTCTCTGAGGGTCTTTGGCGGGCTCATGTCTTCCACTGCCTTGACCTTCTCCGGGTTAGCCTCGATGCCTCGGTGAGACACGAGGAAACCCAAGAGCTTGCCGAGGGGACTCCGAACACACATTTCTCTGGTGTTGAGCCGTAGGTTCACTGCGTTGAGGCTCGCGAAGGTTTCCTCCAGGTCTTGTATCAAGGTCCTGGCCTCCCGAGATTTACCACGATGTCATCGACGTAAGCTTCAACATTCTTCCCGAGCTGCGGGCCCAAGGTGATGCATCAGCTGCTGAAAGGTCGCCCCTGCGTTACGCAGCCGAATGGCATGCAGTGTAGCAGTACACCCCACACGGGGTTAGGAAGGCTGTCTTCCGACGTCTTCAACCGCCATCTTGATCTGGTGATACCCAGAGAAGGCATCCAGGAAGCATAAGCAGGTCGCATTCCGCAGTGGAATCGACGATCTGGTCGATGCGGGGGAGCGGGAACGGATCTTGCGGGCACGCTTTGTTGAGGTTGGTGAAGTCGACACACATGCGTCCTTCCCTCCCTTCTTTGGCACAACGACAGGGTTGGCCAACCAATCTGGGTATCGGACCTCGCGAATGACCCCAGCCTTCTAATTTGCGGGTCTCTTGGACGATGAAGGCCTGCTTTTCTGTGGACTGCCGCCTGGCCTTCTGCTTCACAGGGCGCACGTTGGGGCACACGTTGAGGTGATGCTCGATTACACTCCTAGGGATCCCTGCCAACTGGTCGCTCCCAAGCGAATACCTTCTTGTTTGCGCGCAGGAACCCGACCAGGGCCTCCTCCTGCTCGGGTTTGAGGTGGCGCCTATGGTGAAAGTGGCGTTGGTGGACCCGTCCTCATCGACGGGTATCTGCTTGGTTTCTGCCTTGTCTTGGGTGAACAACTGTTTCTTCTTGGCGGGTGCAGCCCCCTTGGGCTCGGGGGCCTCCAAGTCGGCGGGCTGTGCCGACGCCGCTGTCTTGAAGACGAGCTTGAGCACCCGCAGAGCGTCCCGTGTCCCCGTGCACGGTGAGGACACCGCTGCTCCCGGGCATCTTCATGAGGTTGTACGCCGGGTGCGTCGCGGCCATGAACTGGGCCAGCGCTGGGTAGCCGAGGATGGCGTTGTAGGGGAGGCCGATGGGGGCGATGTCGAAGTCGACCAGCTCCGTGCGGAAGTTGTCGTAGGTGCCGAAGGTCACTGGGAGCCGGATCTGTCCCAAGGAGCCGGACGACCTGCCCCCAACGCCCTGAGAAGGGCGGCTGGGGCAGCCGCTAGCAGGGTGCCAGGAGGTTGAAGGCCTCGACTGAGGAGCACGCTAGGCCTGCCCGCCATCGATGAGAGTTCTGGTGACGGACCTGCAGATGGGCACAGCATGGGGAGCGCGCCCGAGCAGGCCGAGTGGAGGGGTGGTCCTCGAGCTGAAGCTCAGGCCGGTCTCGGGCACCGCCGCAAGGGCCCCCTTGCCGCGTGAAGCGGCGCTGACCCGGCATGAATGGCTTGACGGTAACTTGTAGGCGGCGCCTGAGCCGCCCAGAGGCGCGGACGACTGGGGTGTCAGTGCAGCGCGATAGGCGGGGGAGAGGTTGCGGGGCCCCATGAGCGCGCGGAGCGCGTGGGACGAAGAACTAGCTGGGGCGAGCGAGGGGGTTGCGGTGCGGCCGTCTTGGCGCACAGATGGATGCTGAGGGACGATGCTTGCTGCTCGTCCCCCGCCGGGCCGGTGGCGGCGTTGACGGCAGGTGACGGGGAACGGCGAGGACGCCCGCCGACAGGGGCCGTCTGGGCGACGCGGGAAGCGAGGGCGGCCCGGCGCTCCGCGCGGGCCCGATGAGCGTCAGACATGGCGCGATGGTCGGAGGAGAACGGGGTGGGAAGACGAATTCCGGCGCACCCCTACCTGGCGCGCCAAATGTCGGATTTCGGGTTCCGGCAGACCCTTGAGGTTCGAACACTGGGGTGCGCGCGGAGATTTCGCCTCCTACCTACCTGCACCCCTCCGCCATGCTAGGATCTAAACTAAGGAAAGAACAACACAAGAGACACAGGGTTTATACTGGTTCGGGCCACCGTTGTGGTGTAATACCCTACTCCAGTGTGTGGTGTGTGGATTGCCTCTTGGGCTGATGATGATGAACAATACAAGGAAGAACAGCCTCGCGAGGGTCTGTTCTTGGCTGGGGCGATGAACTGCTCGGAGGAGTTCAGTCACCTTTCTCTCTCTCTCTGCTCTCCTCTTGACCGACCCCCTTGTGTGTGGGTGGCTGGTCCTATTTATAGAGGCCCTGGTCCTCTCCCCAAATATTGAGCGGGAAGGGAGCCAACAATGGCGGGCTAATTTGAAGGGGGACAGCAAGTATCAGCTATCCTGACAAAAGTAGTCTTCGCCTGCGCAAAGCTCTGGTGATGACGCCGTCTTGGGCTCCACGGTGACCTCCATCTCGTAGTCCTCCTGGTCTTGGTCTCGAGGTACCCCGCCTTGATCTCTCCGCCTCCTCGTGAGCCAGCCTGACGAGGCCGTGCCTGAGGAAGCTCCGCGTCGTCCGCCCCGCGAGGCTTGGCCCCTCGCGAGGGTCTTGGGTTTGTGTTGGTGAAGATGGGCCGTGCTGGGCCCCCCTTTGAGCCACGCCGCAGGCAGGCAAGTCTGGGGACCCCCGTTCCCAGAACACCGACAGTGGCGGTAAAGCTTTGTAATACCCCGGCCCATGTCGAGAGATGGTTGTGCACGAGGAGGGCGAGATCATGCAGACCGAACAGGACCCGACGATGGAGCTCTCTAAGGTCTTGATGGACCTCACCGTGCTCCACTGCCCCTTGTGCATCCGCCCCTTGACGCCTTCAGTGTATGAGGTACGAATACACCTCGTCTGTTCGGCTGATTGAGCAAGGTGCATGTTTCTTGATTGATGTGTTGTTCGATTGATTTCTGCAGTGCAAGGGAGGGCACCTGGCGTGCGCGGACTGCCGCGTCGAGCGCCCCGGGAACCAGCGGCAGTGCCAGAAGTGCGAGCACGGCGGTGGCTTCGACGTGTGGAACACGACGGTGGACTCTGTCCTTTCATCGGTGACGGTGGAGTACCCGCACGAAGGCTATGGGCTCTACGTCACTTACCACAAGCTCGCCGATCACCAGAGCGTGTGTCCACTCACACCCTGCAAATGCCCCGTGCCCGTCTGCGGCTACGAAGGCCCGCCGCCGGCGCTCTACCACCACATCAGCACCACGCATCCCATGCCCGTGCACAGGATCCAGTACGGCAAGGTGCTCCAGCTGCAAGTGCCACTGTCGGAGCCACGGCTCTTGCTGTTCGCGGAGGAGGACCGCCGCGCGTTTTTCTTGGTCGGTGGCGTGCTCGACATCGGCGCGCCTATCGCCGTGTCGGTCGTCTGCATCAGAGCGGGGACGTCCCCACTGCCGCACTACGTGGCCAAGCTGTGGGCGAACGGCCCGCCGGGGGAGCCCAAAGGCACGACCGACGCCGTCAAGGTGGAAATGGAGGTGACAAGCAGCAAGGATCCCGGTGACGTCGACGTGCAGGAGCTGACCTTCTTGACAGTTCCGCCCAAGCTGCTGGCCGGGGCTAAGCTTGTGTCCCTCCACATTCAGATTGACAAGCTCACGTCCTAAATGTTTCTACAGTGCCTTCTGTTTATCTTAGTAATATGCTAATATAGGGATTACCTTGGTCTACTTTAGCTTAAGAAATGGTGGGTTTTGGTGGCGATGCAGCAATTACTTCGACATCAGATCAGTAATTTCCAACAGTCGAACGGATATTTTGGGGCTGTTTTGGTTTTAGGACTAGCATTGCCATACTTTGCCACACATTTTTGCCAAACTTGACTAAGGTTAGTTCATCAAAATAAGAGCCACAAGTTGGCAAGCCTAAGGGAATATTGCCACACTTTTTGTGTGTATGCCATGTGGGGTCCAAGTGTGGCTTGCCTAAGGTGTGGCTTGAACCAAACACTCACCTAAGTTGGTCAAACTTGCCTAACCTTAGGTGTGGCAATCTTTGGCAAAGTTAGTCACAAACCAAACAGCCCCTTTGTGTCTGTTGGATATAAAGTTCCTTTGGGTAAGAAGTACTACTTGTCATCAAAATGGATACAAGGAGATGTATGTAGACGTATTTTAGTTCTAGATACGTCCCTTTTTATCCATTTTGATGACAAGCACTCCCTCTGTTCCACAATGCATGCCTTCCATTTGTCAAAATATAGATGTATCTAGACATGTTTTAGTATATAGGTACATCCATGATAGAGCCAATCGGATGGTTGAGAACACTACAATT
Organism: Triticum urartu; assembly: GCF_003073215.2. Taxonomy (NCBI): domain Eukaryota; kingdom Viridiplantae; phylum Streptophyta; class Magnoliopsida; order Poales; family Poaceae; genus Triticum; species Triticum urartu. Next base: position 318,463,853 of record NC_053023.1, on the reverse strand, counting down.
CGTAGCTACAGATGCGTGTGTGACTCCCAGATGCAGAGGCCGGGGGTCAAGATCCTCCTTTTCGAGAAAAAACAGACGTGTGTGTGAGAGGACGAGTGTGTGCGTGCACCTCTTCTCTTCCTGTATAACGTACTACTAAACTCAGAGTATAAGTTTTTGTGGGTGGCACGATGGTGCGTGCGAGAAGTCCCGAGAGATAGGTTTAATGCGTCTGAAAAACAGACTAGCCTAGAGCTCGCCAAGCGGCTATTCCTATCGAACGCCCCATTAACCGTAAGATATGTATACGACGGTGCCAGTCATTGCACGTACACAGCAGTACTCCCTCCTTTCCGGTTTATAGGGCTTAATTCAAAAATCTCGCCAACCAAGATGGTGAGTGGTGGAATATTTTTTGTAGTTTGCAAAAGCACCTAATTAATGCTCTTCTTTTTCTCAAAAAATTATGTTTATCAATGCATTAATTGCAATGCATGCATGCATAAAGTACATGCATTGGTCAATTTTCTCTTAATACTTGCATGCAATGATTTAATGCACCTTGGAATCTGAACATGTGTTGGGGACCAACCAAATTGAGCCTTATAAAATGGAAAAACTAAATTTTGAATTGCAAATTACTCCATACTATATTGAATTGCAAACCTGTTCACACAACCTAAACGTTTCCCACTTAGGAGCGTATTAGTACCATGCTATATTGAATTGCAAAACATGTTCACACCGATCACAACCTAAATGGTTTCCCACTTACGAGCATATTAGTACCACGCTACTCCCTCCATCCGGGTTTATTAGGCCTAAAGACAATTTCTCTTAGACCAAGACACATAGTAATTTGCTCACATTAATTCTTTCATTTCACTCCCAATGCACTCTCTTCACATGCATGCAGCCAATGAAAAAGCACGCATGAAGTATATTAATTTTTCAGCCATGGCAACACAATGGCTTCAATGCAACCAATGAAAATGGGTTGCATGCATGCACCTTCCAAAGCGGGCCTTACAAAAGGGAGTATATTAAATTGCAAATCTGTTCACACTGATCACACCTAACGGTTTCCCACTTAGGAGCGTATTAGTACTTCGGTTTATAAATACTAGTATGCCAGATGACTACACATTCTCCTCAAACTAATCATCCACAAAACAAACCATTCAGCATCCTTCCTTGGTCTGCCATGGCCAGCTGTGAGTTGGGTCGAGATTGCCACCAGGGAGAGGCGAGCATGAAGCGAAGCACCGAGAGATGTCCCGCCTCGCTGCGAGAGCAGCGACATCTCCCACGCCGGAAGTAGCAGCACATAGGTCCCGCCGCGCCGTCGATGCAGCAGACTGGTCCAGCCACACCGCGGAAGCAGCAGAGATGCCCCGCTGCGCCACGGATGCAGCAGAGATGTCCCGCCGCGCCGCGGCAGCCTGGGAAAATTTCTCGCGGGCAGGCGACGACTGTTACAGGTGCATGCATGCGATCGTCCATAGCCAGATGGATCAGATCTCCGGCTGGGCGAGGTTGCAGGACGACATGAAAGCCTCATTTGAACAGGCTACCAGCGTCATCCGGCAACTAAGGGAGGGCAATGAGAGGATCCGGGCCGAGCACAACCTGCTGAGGGAGAAGATCATCCGAAGTGTAGACCAGCAGGAGGAGACCAGTGCCTTGTTGAAGAGGACCTGCATCATCGTCAAGAAACTTATGGACGAGAATGACATGCTCCACAACGAGCGCCAAAGGCTGGTGGAGGAATCCGTGGATGTTCTCAAGCAGCGTCTTGAGGACACAAAAGAGCTCATCGCCGCTTGCCGCGGAGACTAGTTTCCTGGTTTCTTTTGATGTAATAATCGGTTTAGGATGTGGATTGTGTCGTCGGTTGTGAAATGTTGGGTTCTAGCGCAGATGTTTGGCCTTTGTTGGCCTCTTGGGATGTTGCGATTTCAATCTGGTAGCTTTTAATCCTTAGTGTTAGGCTGGAGTTGTGCTGAACTTCTTATGGATTGTGGTGGTTTTCAGTAATGAAAATCGGAAGGGGCAAGCCCTTCTTTGATAATAAAAAATTAATCGTCCTTATATATTCATCAGTCTTGCTATAAGTCGCAGTAGATGCTATATAGGTCCGCCGGATCTTACATCAAGATCTGTGCTTTCAGATTTTCTTTTTTCTCTCTTAAATCTCAGTCGAGTGAGACATAGCCACGCCATTAAACAGAGGCTCGGGTGCCATTAATGGAGACCTTGGGAGAGAGGTGGACGGAAGATGGAGGTCAAAGGGCTCTCCTCCCGATAAGCACGCGCAGGGGTCTGATCGCACGCCTCTCGTACTCAAATAGCTACCCTGCATGGCGCCTCCTAGCTAATAAAAAATGGGGACGCATGGCGGCACATAAATGGTACTAGTAAGTAGAACGCCCACGGTTTTAATGATACTTGTGTTTCCGATTGTAACATGACAGCACTTGTTCCAAAATGACTTTGTTGATTGTTAATGTGTGCGCCTTCGCAAATCGGACTGCAAATTTACCACAGCATGTTGGTGCCATGTCATGGCACCAAGCCAATTTTCATTATTTTCATGTGAGTTTCATCTCTCTCTTTTT